>NC_057808.1:498157938-498457938 GCF_018294505.1 Triticum aestivum | reverse complement strand
GTACGTACAAACTAAAAAAGTAAAAATACAATGATGAAACCTCTGACCCTAACCCTAGTCGTATGTGCATGGCGGCCGTGGCGGCGGGTGGCGACAAGGACGGCTGGAAATACAAGGGTGCACGACGACCTTATACCTGCCGGACTGGACGGCGACGGGGCGGTGGACCGATCGAGAGTGACGGCGGCAGGGGTAGCGGATCGAGGGTGAGGGCGACGCGATGGAGGGTGAGGACGATGGCGGCAGCGGACGGCGACGGCGACGATGACAACGGACGGCGACGGCGACGATGACGACGTCGTGCTCAATGCCGTGGTGAAGGGTGAGGGCGGCGACGAGAGCGAGATGTGGGAGAGAGTGAAAGTGAGAGTGAGAGTATGGGGTTATGGAGAGAAAGGGGGCGCGCGTGCAGGTAGTGCTAAACAGTTGTGGCAGGCACGCCATAAGACCCGCCACTGCTAATTTGAGGCGGCAGGCGGCAACCCTTCAGTTGAATTTAAATCGTCTACCACTAACCTACTTGTGGCGGGTAGGACAAGCTGCCCGCCACAACTATCATCTGCATTAAAAAAATGTAACCCGTTGGAGGCTTTCAACTGTGGCGGGGATATTACCTCGCCGCCGCTGATGCCTATAACAACAGTGGCGGGTAAGCATAGCCACTCGCCACAAGAAACATTCATAACAGACCCACGCTCAGCGTGCTTCTTTGTGGCGGGTGCAGTGCTTCACCCGCCACTACTGTGCCTCTAGCTCTGGCGGTCGTGTTTTGCCACCCACCACTGCTGCTTCTCCTAACTACCTGTGGCGGGTGCCTGGTCCCTCCCGCCACTGTATTGGATTCACCTATAAGCCCTTTCCCAGTAGTGAAAGCTCCGGCTTGCAACTATACCGTCAACAGCCATTGGTGACCCCAAAATTTGTGAAGACCATTAGTGACCTCAAAATCAAGAAGCACACATTTTTTGCCAAAGCACAAGAAGCTTGCTGAAAGAATATTGAGAGGGCATTTGGTGTGTTGCAAGCTCGGTTTGCCATTGTTCGAGGTCTTACTCGCTTTTGGCATAAAAAATCCCTTCAAAACATCATGACCGCTTGTGTAATTTTCAGGGACGCAGATGAGATCAGTGCATTTCTTGAGACCTACTGGAAGATCGCGAACCGTGATTCGCACAACCAACTCCAGCATGATCTTATTGAGCATCGGTGGCAACTCTATGGCGGGGGGGGGGGGGGGGGGGGGGGGGAAGACCCGCATTTGTATGCATTTCGTGTGAGATTTGAACAATTTGGTGTTGTAATAATTATTAGAATTCAAATATTTATTGTAATGATAACTATTGTTGTATTGTGAGTAGCTTTTTTGACCATTTATATATTCGTGTTGAATTTACATTAAGATTCCATTTGGTTGACATTATTGAAGTGTGCAATTTGTTTGATGTTATGAAAAATTTGCGGGACGCATTTGCGGGATCTGTTCTGTCGGAGCGCTCGCCGCACCGTAATTTTTTTACGGGAGCCCTTATACGCGTTTTGCGAGACGCGCGGTTGCGGGATCTGCTAGAGATGCTCTCACAATGTGGAACTTTTATGTTTATGCAGGCCACGAAGATGCATACAGATACTACATTTTGCCAATGCTGCTCTTTTGGTTAGGAGATGCACAAGCCTGAAGTCACTTGTTAAATCTCCACGTCACTGTGCTGTCTAGATAGTTGGAGTATCTATGCTTCGAATTAGCATTGAATTTCCACGCTCTTGCATTGTAGGACTTTGAAATCTAAATCATGCCCTCGAGCGTCCCAGTTGATCTCAACGAGGGTTGGTGATTTAGCTGCGACAGTTGCTCCTGATACCATCCATTCTCAAACTCATCACTAACCCACATGTACATCAGCAACATCACATGTACTTATTAACAACACGAAATTAATCTCACTCTTCTAATTGAATTTATCGCATTTCTGCTTTTTTGTAACATTCAATGGACAACACCTGTTTGCTCGAATTTAGATACTAGTGTAAAAATTAGACTATTTCATGCGCAATATATAAGGGACTAATAAGCTGCTTGGCCACGTCGAAGTGGAGATACATAATATAATATATGAGTTGGGTTTAATTGCGGAGTTACTGCAGTATGTGTTCGTGAACCAAGTGGTAGTTGGGTGAGCCCCACAAAGGTCCCATGTTCAAAGACTAAGGGCAGGTGCAAGAAAATCATAAGAACTTGATCAGAAGGTGTCAGATACGAGCATATGCATTCATGTGGTAATGCATTCAAAGGCCAGTGTGGCTTACAAAGGAGAAATTGTGAGAATTGGGCAGTAGCCTAGTGGATGGGTCACAGTGGTGCATCCCGTCCAGCCACGATTCAAGTTCCATCCGGAGCGAATTTGTGGCATCCCACCCAGATGGGCTCTAACTTAATACTTCTCATTGGTTCTCTTTTTTTAGAGGAGAATTACTTGTAGGAAATTCCACAAGAACACCTCTTTGGCGGTAATTAGAAGGGAGCATGCCTAGTATTTGGGCCCGATCCCACATCACAATAGGAGCTATGTAGTACTCTCTCCTAAAAAAGTTAAGATTTAAAAATATTGCACTAATATGAGCAAAATCATATAGATTGACCATGATACTACTACTACTACTACTACACATTTTCTCCATCTTATGTTATGCCTTCTATTAGCTACAGAATTTCTAGCTGAATCTTAATCATTTTTGTAAATTAATTTGGAGTATCAAAAAAGTATTTTCTAGAGATAACACTAAGACATTGTCTACTGTATAACATGTTATTTTTCTTTCAATAGATAAAATGAATGCATAAGAAAAATCATCTTATCAACATATCACACATGCTTTAACACCTTTTAATCTCGCCTAACTTCTTAGCATTGTTTAAGTGTACACACACTCTCTTCATATTTCTGAAGTGGAATTGGTCGTCATCTTCAACAATTACTCACAACGAAGTCAAGCTTATGGGACACTTGAAGTGAATCAGATTGGATTTTTGTTCTGTACCTTCCTTAGGGATATAGAGTCCTGAATTATTGATTAAACAAAGCTTGTAATAAAGTTCATACAAAGGTTATGTTCCACAACAACATCAAAAGTAAGAAATTATCGAAATGTCATTTTTGTTTAGAATATTGAAAATTGACATGAATGCGAAGTCATACACACGATTTTACAATTCAAATTTGTGACCAATATTATCCACATCCATATTCGTTACGACATTATTCACATTTCACTGATATCGAGTAAAAAAATTAGGGGATGAAATGTGCATTATACATATGTATCTGCTTCAATTTCATCCCCAATATGCAATACTACTTTGGAGGGAAATATTTCAGTCTCGTGTCTTTTTTGGAGGGCCATGTTTTCTACAACTTTCAATCATGTAATTTTCTCCTATGTATTTTTCCTATAGTCATTCCACTTTTTATCAAGTTTCAACTGCATCATTTTTCGACCTTGGACTGCATCTTTTGTTGGCGCCTTACTACACCTTCTAGCAACATTTTATCGTGTAGTTTTTTTATACTACATTTTCTATGGGATGTCTACTATATGTTTTGGCAACATTCTGATGCATTTTTTCTCTACCACATTTTCCTTTCTTCGTATGGTGTCTACAACCAGACTAAACACCCCTATGCCCACTCTTAATGGGTTAATTTCCACCAACTGATAAACTAGTAAACATTCACTAAGTAAGTAGTTGCTCGTATGAAATTGTACAACACACAATCATGTAGATTATGCTGCCCTGGTCTCCGAACATCTTATGCGAAAGAGTTTGGCCTTAGACATGCCGTCGTGCGGCAACTAGGTCCCACACCAAAGTCCAAAACATATACTTATACGTGTCGAAACTAGCGGCACCCTATGCCATTCTCATGTTTTGAACAAACATCCAGGTTTGTTTTGGTTAGATATAACATCAACAGCTTACTAGTATGATGGATTTTTAATGGAACTCCTCTTAATTAATACGCCCCATTCTCAAAAACATCAGCATTTGTATTCCTCATACTCACCCAACAAACATGAATTTAATATTTCTTGGTCTTCTAAGTCAATTATCTACCTTTATAGTGTCATGATTAACAAAAATTATATATGTTTGAGATTAGTATAGTTGTGTAGAGTGTGGACTTCAAAGCTTGGCCAGGTAGGACTAGTGAAAGATATGTATATATGGTTGGGTTGGGTTGGGTTGATTAAGTTAGTACTACAACTTGAGGATGTAGTGGGGTCCATGAGGCCATCAATAGCAACATGTTTGAGAACCTAGGGCGGGTGCAAGAAAATACTATAAGGTGTGTAGAAGATATACAACATCTCAAGGACGTAAGCTTCATTTTGAGGTGGGTGTAGGCCAAATTAATATCTTGTTTTAGTGTATTCATTACCTTGCAATCTAAGTTAGGACCTAGTTGCCTATATAGTTTTTCTTATTCCTATGTTTTCTTGGTTCATAACATCTATAGTTTTGGATTCTCAAGTGGAGTTTGTAACATTCTAAGGATGTCCAACTAGAAGAAACAAGCAATTTTACATAGTGAAAAGAAATTCCACTGCTGAAAGAGATCTTCCGAGCAATCTCTAGCTTGGTTTATACATAGATTTTCTCTGAGATATGCATGCCTATTTTGTACAACATGTGCGATTGAGTAGCAGAAGATACGACTTAACTTATCTTGAAATATTGGTTAATCCACAAAAAAATCACATTGACAAATTAGAAGAGATATCAACCAAGAAACTACATATCTAGACATAAGTTTTAGTGGATATTGGTGCTATCATTACGCAAGAAGCAACCTTTGTTCCGAAAATCTATAACTTTCTTTTGGTTGGTCTAGTCCGCTCCGTCCCATGGTACCAACAAGAGGTGATTTAGAAACATGTATACATACAAATTTGGCATGAGCTAATTGTATCAAATAAAAATAGGACTTAATGGCATCTCAAAGGATCACAAGCTGGTCAAGGTAGAAATGACCAACAAAATCAAGTTCTTAAGACCTTTATTTATCAACTTGTTGGGACTAGAATAAAACCATATGTGCTCCCAGACAATAGTTAGTATTGTTCATAATCTCTAGTCTGCTATGCATCGCTAATGCACGAGCAATGCCATGTAGCCAGAAGTATGTACAATGTTTTGCGTTGTAGAGTTAACATTACACCATTAATTTCTAGCCATGCATACGAGCATTGTCAGAACATATTGTACGGTAGTGGTAGATACCAATGACTCCATAGTCCTGAATATACAGTTTCCACCACCCACCTAGCTGGAGCAAAAATCCAAGACATATTTGGATTATTTGGATTATTTGTTGCTTAGTTAGGTTGTCACGGTGCTCATTTTACTATAGTTTGGAAGAACTATAAAGTTTCATGGTAGAATAAAAAAAGTATCCCCAATACATCCGACCAACCAAAAGTGACCACACCAGTAGATGTACAAGAGAAAAGGTAATTTTAAATCTATGTCCAGAATTGGTTTAACATAATTTCACAAATTTCTCTTCGGAGGAACACGTGGTGGATGTATGTTGGTCATGGACGAAGTTTATGTCAAAACTAGTTCCAAAGAGGAAGAATCTAGTTGGGAACTATTAGTCAATAACTTGGATATAAGAAACCCTAATAAGCTCTTTTTAGACCATGCATAAGGACATCATGTATATTCATTAAGACCAAAAGGCAAAACATGTTGAAAAGAAGACAAAAGCAGCTCCATCGTCAGAGGGAGGTACACTTCAACCAACACTTATATACACATGAATGCATGGAGTGGTTGCTTTCATGAAATGTGTATGTGGGTCGCTCAAAACATCAGACTAGTCAAGGTCTTGTTTGGTGCGAGCAACATGTAACTACTTATCGATCTAAGGTAACTCCGGATGCCCTCTATTTCCAGATTGAACCCATGAAAGATAATCATGCGTAACTTGCCCATCATCTTGCTATTGTAGCTCGATCATGGTCTCTCTTTTTGTTAGTAGCACCTAATACTTTATGCCGTAAAAGAACCTATATATGAAACTCAAGATGTTGAGAAGATGTATAAATGGGGTTGTTCAACGGGGCAGTATGGCTTTGATCAGATATGAGTCTGAAAGCAATGAGTCGCTCAACAAACCTTGTGTACTTTAGAGACAACGTTAGGTGCATGATCAAGACTGGGATACAAGAGTGTAGATAAAGAAAGCACACCTATTGTAAAAAGGAAGAGGGAGTGTCTAGAAGTAAGAATGTGGGTGAGGAATTAATGCCCCATATTTGTGGGTAGATGCAAGACATAATACAATTGTTGTACGTATGAGAGATCATATGGGCAAAAGATATATTGGTTGGTGCATGCCTAGCAATTTCATTAGTTCAGTATAAAACATCATTACTTGTCCATACATGTCGATTCTCTTGCGTGCATAGGTACCACCCACGTTAACAAGGTGGAGCCATCTGGCCGGGACAATGGGTTGCTCCCTCACATGGACGCACTATGCAACACAAGTGGCGACTCATGTTACATGCTCTGTTCCATTTATCACATGGATCTCTACGCCATTGGATTAGACGCACGTACACAAGTACACTCGTGTACCGAACATACTCATAACTCCCCATATTCATGTAGTTGTGTAGAACAGTTTAAGTAGGTTGGCCTCCTTTCTCAAAGAAATGTTTGAGTTGATCTTGAGGTGTCCATGATACTAGCAAATTTCATTGCGCTAAATTCATGTACATGCTCTCGACAAAAATTGGTGAAAATCTTATAGGACATAGCCAAGGTTTCTCTGGTTGATAGTGTGTAATCTTTGCTCGATTGCTTATGCTACATGTCTATCGTTGTAACCCTTCCCCATATGCACTAAACTATGCACTATGGTGTTTCATTGTTGTTAGTTTTCCGCGTGTAGGATGAGGCTCAGGCGACCCCAACTACCCATGGCCGCCTTTTCTCCTTCCATCCCCTCTCCCTGTTGTTGCCAGAAGATGCCAATGGTGGTGGGGATGCATTCTCATGCAGCGATCTCTCGCGCGGGAAGCTCTCCAGTCGTGGAGCTTGGACGCTGGGGCATCAACCTGGGGTGCCATAGGCAGTTGTCACGCTGCTGTGCTGCATGGGCGGTGGTGGCCATCGCGGGTGGGTGAGTGTGGCGATGGGCCTCTGACACACAGATGTAGCAGCGACAGCTTAAGGCTGGTCGGCGATGGCATCGACAAAGCGACAAGACTACCTGAAGAGTGTGGTGGAAGGTCGCAACTGCAGGTCTTGGAGCCGTTGTCGATGTCGACTTCTACCACATGGCATCTGGATCGTGCGCGTGAAATGGCTCTCGACATTTATGTGGCTCACTGCGTTCTGTGCTCACACACATAGATTTGATCACGTGGTGATATCCATCCCAAGGATATGCACACAAGCGCCTACCTTCGGCTATGAATTCCATGGAATGGCTTGTATTTCAATTTTTCATGACCATGGTATGTGGATTCCTTTCCATACAACTTCGTCTTCTTTGCCAAAGGGTAGCGACAACACACGATATCTTCAGCATGCTTAGCCAAAAAAAACAGAGAAGTATCCTAATTAGGCTCTCAACACTTGGTATCATCTTAATACTCCCTTCATTCCATAATGTAGTGCATGTAGTTTTTTTAAGTCAAACTTAGCAAACTTTGACTAAGTTTATAGAGAAAATTGTCAACATCTACAATACCAACATTATGAAAATATAACTCATATTGTATCCAACGATATGCATTTGGTATTCTAGATGTACCATTTTTTCTTTATAAACATGGTCAAAGTTTGTAAAGTTTTTTTATTTGCGGGGGAAAGTTTGTGAAGTTTAACTTTTGAAAATAAATCTATACGCACTACATTATGAAACGGAGGGAGTATTAATCTAGTATTACCTGACTATTCTAGAGTAAGGTGGTGGAAATACATGCATATATTAGGACTCATGTTTTTGTTTAAACCGGCAAGAATAGCGCTGGCGTGTAAAGCTGCCCACTTGATCATGCATCCACACCTTGATTCAAATAATAAGCTGAATGAAGAGAAGTTGCTAACACTTTTTGTCATGGGCTTCAGGCAACCAGCCAACCAGTGGCTGCTTTCTTTTTTAGGTTATTTGCATAGGGATTATCGCGATCGGTAAATCTGGTCATTTTGATGTAGATGTGTTTTTCAAGATTTCGAAGCAATAGTCCAGCGCGCTCCCCTCCCCACAGCGCGCTCCCGCAAGCCTAGTGGCGCCGGCGGCCACCCCGGCCCCAGCGGCCACCCTCCCCGCGCCGCTCTCCACTCCGGTGGTGGCGGCCACCGCCCCCCTCCCCATCGCCATGGCTTCGCGGGTTTCTCTATCGGGTTCTTCCCCCTCGGAGTCCTCCTCCTCTGCTCTCCCGTCTCCGCCGGCGTCGCAGACGCGGCTGCGGGCTGCTTCCCCACCCCCGCAGGCCCGCCTTCAGCTGCGGTCCATCATCGTCCCTCCGGTGGTCGGCACGGCCTTTGGCCCGCTGGTCCAGGGTGGTGGGGCGGGGCCCTCCGGAGGGCCGCCGCCGCCGGGCGCTGGGGGCTGGCAGGTGAAGCAGAGTCGCCATCCGCGGGGCCGTCTGTCCCGTCTGCCCCCATGCCGTCGGCGCCCTTCCTGGCAGCGCGCACTTGCTGCACCTCGGCCGCCACCAACCTCGAGGGTGCCGGCTGAGCTCCATGGGTGCTACTACAACTGCGGCAGCGACGACGGGCACATCTCGGTGGAATGCAGGAACCCCAGCTTCTGCGTGCGGTGCCGTGGGCACAGCCACATCTCGCGGGGTTGCACCCGCCCCCGCAGTCCGTCCCCGGTCGACCAGCCGCCGCGCCCCCCTCCTGCTCCGCGTCCCAGGGCGGCGGCTTCTGTGGCCCCGGCCCCCTCCCAGCCGCGGTGTTCTCCCGAGCGCCCCTGTGCGGTCCTGCCTCCCCCGCCTCCTGGCCCCACTTCGCCCAGGGCTGTCCGGCTGTGGAGCCATGTTGTGCAAGCGCCGCTGGCGGGACCGGCGGAGTCCGTGGAGAGCGGCGTTGGCCCGGAGTTCTCGGTCCCTTTCAGGGGCGGTGGCGAGTCCTTGCCGCGGGTGGATTTTGGCTCGCCGGAGCCGGTCGAGGCATGCTTTTTGGAGGCCTCTGAGGACATCTGGCGGATGGAGGTGGAGCTCGCCCGGGCGGTGCTAGTGTCGGTCACGGGCGTGCGCCCGGAGGTGGATTTGGCGTCGGCGGCGGAGGCGCTGCACAGGGAGTTCGAGGTCGACCTTGAGGACATGTCCATCCGGCCCTTCTTCCCCGACGACTTCCTCGTGCTCTGCTGTGAGGGGGCGCTGCGTGATCGCATGGTGCGCATCGGTCGGGCGTCTTCTTCCTGGTTCCACCTTTCCCTCAGGCCATGGATACGGCAGGCGCAAGCCACGGCAGTCTTCCTCCCCTACCTAGTGCCGATCTCGCTTCGGGGCATGCCTTCCCATGCGTGCTGCCAGAGGACGGCGAGCGCGGTCCTGCGGGGCCTTGGCTTCGTGGTGGGCGTGGATGATGGCACGGCCAGGCGCCATGACATGGAGGATTTCCGCGTCTGGCTGCGTACGGACCGGCCGCAGCAGATTCCGCGGTGCCGGCTGCTCTTCATCGACGAGCCAAGCCGCACCCTGTGGGCGGCGGAGGCGGACGGTGGGCGTTCGTTTGGCAGGATGGTGCTACCTCTTTAGCACTGCGTTGGTTTTCCCTTGAAGAGGAAAGGGTGATGCAGCAAAGTAGCGCAAGTATTTCCCTCAGTTTTTGAGAACCAAGGTATCAATCCAGTAGGAGGCTGCGCGCGAGTCCCTCGCACCTACACAAACAAATAAATCCTCGCAACCAACGCGATAAGGGGTTGTCAATCCCTACACGGTCACTTACGAGAGTGAGATCTGATAGATATGATAAGATAATATTTTTGGTATTTTTATGATAAAGATGCAAAGTAAATAAAGCAAATAAAAGCAATGGAAATAACTAAGTGTTGGAAGATTAATATGATGGAAGATAGACCCGGGGGCCATAGGTTTCACTAGTGGCTTCTCTCAAGAGCATAGGTATTTTACGGTGGGTGAAAAAATTACTGTTGAGCAATTGACAGAATTGAGCATAGTTATGAGAATATCTAGGTATGATCATGTATATAGGCATCACGTCCGAGACAAGTAGACCGACTCCTGCCTGCATCTACTACTATTACTCCACACATCGACCGCTATCCAGCATGCATCTAGAGTATTAAGTTCATAAGAACAGAGTAACGCCTTAAGCAAGATGACATGATGTAGAGGGATAAATTCATGCAATATGATAAAAACCCCATCTTGTTATCCTCGATGGCAACAATACAATACGTGCCTTGCTGCCCCTACTGTCACTGGGAAAGGACACCGCAAGATTGAACCCAAAGCTAAGCACTTCTCCCATTGCAAGAAAGATCAATCTAGTAGGCCAAACCAAACTGATAATTCGAAGAGACTTGCAAAGATAACCAATCATACATAAAAGAATTCAGAAGATTCAAATATTGTTCATAGATAAACTTGATCATAAACCCACAATTCATCGGTCTCAATAAACACACCGCAAAAGAAGATTACATCGAATAGATCTCCACAAGAGAGGGGGAGAACATTGTATTGAGATCCAAAAAGAGAGAAGAAGCCATCTAGCTAATAACTATGGACCCGAAGGTCTGAGGTAAACTACTCACACTTCATCAGAGAGGCTATGGTGTTGATGTAGAAGCCCTCCGTGATCGATGCCCCTTCCGGCGGAGCTCCGGAACAGGCCCCAAGATGTGATCTCGTGGGTACAGAAGGTTGCGGCAGTGGAATTAGGTTTTTGGCTCCGTATCTGATCGTTTGGGGGTACGTAGGTATATATAGGAGGAAGGAGTACGTCGGTGGAGCAACATGGGGCCCACGAGGGTGGGGGCGCGCCTGGGGGGGGGGTAGGCGCGCCCCCCTACCTCATGGCTTCCTGGAAGCTTCCTTGACGTACGGTCCAAGTCTCGTGGATCATGTTCGTTCCGAAAATCACGTCCCGAAGGTTTCATTCCGTTTGGACTCCGTTTGATATTCTTTTTTGCGAAACTCTGAAATAGGCAAAAAACAGCAATTCTGGGCTGGGCCTCCGGTTAATAGGTTAGTCCCAAAAATAATATAAAAGTGAATAATAAAGGCCAATAATGTCCAAAACAGAAGATAATATAGCATGGAGCAATCAAAAATATAGATACGTTGGAGACGTATCAAGCATCCCCAAGCTTAATTCCTGCTCGTCCTCGAGTAGGTAAATGATAAAAACAGAATTTTTGATGTGGAATGCTACTTGGCATAATTTCAATGTAATTCTTCTTAATTGTGGTATGAATATTCAGATCCGAAAGATTCAAGATAAAAGTTCAATATTGACATAAAAATAATAATACTTCAAGCATACTAACTAAGCAATTATGTCTTCTCAAAATAACATGGCCAAAGAAAGTTATCCCTACAAAATCATATAGTCTGGCTATGCTCTATCTTCACCACATAAAATATTTAAATCATGCACAACCCCGATGACAAGCCAAGCAATTGTTTCATACTTTTGACGTTCTCAAACTTTTTCAATCTTCACGCAATACATGAGCGTGAGCCATGGACATAGCACTATATGTGGAATAGAATGGTGGTTGTGGAGAAGACAAAAAGGAGAAGATAGTCTCACATCAACTAGGCGTATCAACGGGCTATGGAGATGCCCATTAATAGATATCAATGTGAGTGAGTAGGGATTGCCATGCAACGGATGCACTAGAGCTATAAGTATATGAAAGCTCAACAAAAGAAACTAAGTGGGTGTGCATCCAACTCGCTTGCTCACGAAGACCTAGGGCATTTTGAGGAAGCCCATCATTGGAATATACAAGCCAAGTTCTATAATGAAAAATTCCCACTAGTATATGAAAGTGATATCATAGGAGACTCTCTATCATGAAGATCATGGTGCTACTTTGAAGCACAAGTGTGGTAAAGGGATAGTAACATTGTCCCTTCTCTCTTTTTCTCTCATTTTTCTATTTTTATTTGGGCCTTTTTTTATGGCCTCTTTTTTTAGTCCGGAGTCTCATCCCGACTTGTGGGGGAATCATAGTCTCCATCATCCTTTCCTCACTTGGGACAATGCTCTAAAAATGATGATCATCACACTTTTATTTTCTTACAACTCAACAATTACAACTCAATACTTAGAACAAAATATGACTCTATGTGAATGCCTCCGGCGGTGTACCGGGATATGCAATGAATCAAGAGTGACATGTATGAAAGAATTATGAACGGTGGCTTTGCCACAAATACAATGTTAGCTACATGATCATGCAAAGCAATATGACACTGATGGAGCGTGTCATAGTAAACGGAACGGTGGTAAGTTGCATGGCAATATATCTCGGAATGGCTATGGAAATGCCATGATAGGTAGGTATGGTGGCTGTTTTGAGGAAGGTATATGGTGGGTGTATGATACCGGCGAAAAGTGCGCGGTATTAGAGAGGCTAGCAATGGTGGAAGGAAGAAGAGTGCGTATAATCCATGGACTCAACATTAGTCATAAAGAACTCCTATACTTATTGCAAAACTCTACAAGTTATCAAAGCAAAGTATTACGCGCATGCTCCTAGGGGGATATATTGGTAGGAAAAGACCATCGCTCGTCCCCGACCGCCACTCATAAGGAAGACAATCAATAAATAAATCATGCTCCGACTTCATCACATAACGGTTCACCATACGTGCATGCTACGGGTATCACAAACTTTAACACAAGTATTTCTCAAATTCACAACTACTCAACTAGCACAACTTTGATATCACTACCTCCATGTCTCAAAACAATCATCAAGCATCAAACTTCTCTTAGTATTCAACACACTCATAAAAAAGTTTTTACTATTCTTGAATACCTAGCATATTATGTTTATTTAAGCAAATTACCATGCTATTTAAGACTCTCAAAATAATCTAAGTGAAGCATGAGAGATCAATAGTTTCTTTAAAACAAATCCACCACCGTGCTCTAAAAGATATAAGTGAAGCACATAGAGTATTCTAATAATTTCCGAATCATGTTTGTCTCTCTCAAAAGGTGTGTACAGCAAGGATTATTGTGGTAAACTAAAAAGCAAAGACTCAAATCATACAAGACGCTCCAAGCAAAACACATATCATGTGGTGAATAAAAATATAGCTCCAAGTAAAGTTACCAATGGAAGTAGACGAAAGAGGGGATGCCTTCCGGGGCATCCCCAAGCTTTGGCTTTTAGGTGTCCTTAGATTATCTTGGAGGTGCCATGAGCATCCCCAAGATTAGGCTCTTGCCACTCCTTGTTCCATAATCCATCAAATATTTCACCCAAAACTTGAAAACTTCACAACACAAAACTTGACAGAAAATCTCGTGAGCTCCGTTAGCGAAAGAAAACAAAAGACCACTTCAAGGTACTGTAATGAACTCATTATTTATTTATATTGGTGTTAAACCTACTGTATTCCAACTTCTCTATGGTTTATAAACTATTTTACTAGCCATAGATTCATCAAAATAAGCAAACAACACACGAAAAACAGAATCTGTCAAAAACAGAACAGTCTGTAGTAATCTGTAACTAACGCAAACTTCTGGAACTCCCAAAAATCAGCCAAAATAGGACGACCTATAAAATTTGTTTATTGATCAGCAGCAATTGGAATCAATATTTTATCACGTTTTGGTGATTTTTAACAATTATTTTCGTGAACAGAAAGTTCCTGGAATTCTCTGCAAGATCAAATAACTATCATCCAAGAAGATCCTATAGGTTTAACTTGGCACAAACACTAATTAAAACATAAAAACACATCTAACCAGAGGCTAGATCAAATATTTATTGAATAACAGCAAGGAAAAATATTGGGTTGTCTCCCAACAAGCGGTTTTCTTTAAAGCCTTTTAGCTAGGCATTGATAATTTTAATGATGCTCACATGAAAGACAGGAATTGAAGCACAAAGAGAGCATCATAAAACACGTGACAAACACATATAAGTCTAACATACTTCCTATGCACGGGCATCTTATAGAAAAACAAATTATCATAGCAAGCAAAAACTAGCATATGCAAGGAAGCGGAAAGGAACAATAGCAATCTCAACATAACGAGAGGTAATTTAGTAACATGAAAATTTCTATAACCATATTTTCCTCTCTCATAATAATTACATGTAGGATCATAATAAAATTCAACAATATAGCTATCACATAACATATTCTCAACACGATCCACATGCATGCGAAGTTGACACTCTTCCAAAATAGTGGGATTATCATTAACTAAAGTCATGATTTCTCCAAGCCCACTTTTATCAAAAATTTCATAAGATTGAATATTATCCAAATATGTGGGATCTAAAGTTGACACTCTTCCAAACCCACTTTCAATATTATTGCAAACACTATTATCAATCTTATATTCATCATGGGGCTTAAATAAATTTTCAAGATCATAAGAAGAATCTCCCCAATCATGATTATTGCAACAGGTAGTGGACATAGCAAAACTAGCATCCCCAAGCTTAGGGTTTTGCATATTATTAGCATAATTTACATCAATAGAATTTATAATAAAATCATTGCAATCATGCTTTTTATTCAAAGATCTATCGTGAATCACTTCATAAAGCACTTCATCACAATTTTCAGATTCACGGATTTCAAGCAAAACCTTATAAAGATAATCTAGTGCATCCAAATCACTAGGAATTGGTTCATCATAATTGGATCTCTTAAAAAGATTGGCAAGCGGATGAGGATCCATAGATATTAGCTTCTCTGTTTAGGAATAAATACTCAACTATTTCAACCAAACGAGCAAACGAGCCAAGTAAGGCATCAAGGCAAACGAAAAGATGAACGGAAAAAGGGCAAATAAAACGGCAAGGGTGAAGTGGGGGAGAGGAAAACGAGAGGCAAATGGCAAATAATGTAATGCGGCAGATAAGGGTTTGTGATGGGTACTTGGTATGTTGACTTTTGCGTAGACCTCCCCGGCAACGGCGCCAGAAATCCTTCTTGCTACCTCTTGAGCACTGCGTTGGTTTTCCCTTGAAGAGGAAAGGGTGATGCAGCAAAGTAGCGTAAGTGTTTCCCTCAGTTTTTGAGAACCAAGGTATCAATCTAGTAGGAGGCTACGCGCGAGTCCCTCGCACCTACACAAACAAATAAATCCTCGCAACCAACGCGATAAGGGGTTGTCAATCCCTACACGGTCACTTACGAGAGTGAGATCTGATAGATATGATAAGATAATATTTTTGGTATTTTTATGATAAAGATGCAAAGTAAAATAAAAGCAAATAAAAGCAATGGAAATAACTAAGTGTTGGAAGATTAATATGATGGAAGATAGACCCGGGGGCCATAGGTTTCACTAGTGGCTTCTCTCAAGAGCATAAGTATTTTACGGTGGGTGAACAAATTACTGTTGAGCAATTGACAGAATTGAGCATAGTTATGAGAATATCTAGGTATGATCATGTATATAGGCATCACGTCCGAGACAAGTAGACCGAGTCCTGCCTGCATCTACTACTATTACTCCACACATCGACCGCTATCCAGCATGCATCTAGAGTATTAAGTTCATAAGAACAGAGTAACGCCTTAAGCAAGATGACATGATGTAGAGGGATAAATTCATGCAATATGATAAAAACCCCATCTTGTTATCCTCGATGGCAACAATACAATACGTGCCTTGCTGCCCCTACTGTCACTGGGAAAGGACACCGCAAGATTGAACCCAAAGCTAAGCACTTCTCCCATTGCAAGAAAGATCAATCTAGTAGGCCAAACCAAACTGATAATTCGAAGAGACTTGCAAAGATAACCAATCATACATAAAAGAATTCAGAAGATTCAAATATTGTTCATAGATAAACTTGATCATAAACCCACAATTCATCGGTCTCAACAAACACACCGCAAAAGAAGATTACATCGAATAGATCTCCACGAGAGAGGGGGAGAACATTGTATTGAGATCCAAAAAGAGAGAAGAAGCCATCTAGCTAATAACTATGGACCCGAAGGTCTGAGGTAAACTACTCACACTTCATCAGAGAGGCTATGGTGTTGATGTAGAAGCCCTCCGTGATCGATGCCCCTTCCGGCGGAGCTCCGGAACAGGCCCCAAGATGGGATCTCGTGGGTACAGAAGGTTGCGGCGGTGGAATTAGGTTTTTGGCTCCGTATCTGATCGTTTGGGGGTACGTAGGTATATATACGAGGAAGGAGTACGTCGGTGGAGCAACGTGGGGCCCACGAGGGTGGAGGGCGCGCCTGGGGGGGGGGGGTAGGCGCGCCCCCTACCTCGTGGCTTCCTGGAAGCTTCCTTGACGTAGGGTCCAAGTCTCCTGGATCATGTTCGTTCCGAAAATCACGTTCCCGAAGGTTTCATTCCGTTTGGACTCCGTTTGATATTCTTTTTCTGCGAAACTCTGAAATAGA
The DNA here is from genome assembly GCF_018294505.1 of Triticum aestivum. NCBI lineage: Eukaryota > Viridiplantae > Streptophyta > Magnoliopsida > Poales > Poaceae > Triticum > Triticum aestivum. The sequence goes on along the minus strand of NC_057808.1, from coordinate 498,441,315 downwards.
CAAAAAACAACAATTCTGGGCTGGGCCTCCGGTTAATAGGTTAGTCCCAAAAATAATATAAAAGTGAATAATAAAGCCCAATAATGTCCAAAACAGAAGATAATATAGCATGGAGCAATCAAAAATTATAGATACGTTGGAGACGTATCAGATGGCGCATACCTTGCAGTATCCAATCGCGATTACGGTGCTAGGTGAGCCCGTGCTGTTGGATGGCGACGAACCCAAGGCGAGGTTTCCGCCGCCCCCTCGCCGCCGTCGGAGGAGGACTCGGGGCCCGAGCCTAGGCCTGGGTCTGCTTCGACGCGGCGGTTTGGTCTCGGAGGCGATGGCCGCTCGGGGGCGGGCGCTGCTTGCTCCGGCGCGCCGGCGGCGGCGCCGCCCTCCGGCAGGCCCAGTTTCAAACTGGGATTGGGGTGGCGTCACCCCTGCATGCGCTGACGCGGGTCCGGCCTGACCCTGACGTCGCTGGCTCGGATATGGTGGGGGGGTCCTATCGTGGAGCGACAAGTGGAAAGTGAAGGTGGCAAGGTAGTCGAGGAGGATATGCTCAGCCGCGTCGGGCTGGCGTCCAGGACGGTGGAGATGCGGTCGTCCCAGGCTTCTGCACAGCTTTTCAGACCTGGGGCCGCGATGGTGACTCGGTATCAGTAGCAACTGCCTCTGGACCGGTCGCCAGCTTCGGTCTGCATGGCCCGTTGGGCGGGATCCGAGGCAACGGCTCACGAGGATGGCTGCAACTCTTTGGCAGCTGGCGGCGACAGGATGTGTGGGCCACTTCTTATTGGCTCGGTGGAGATCATGTCGGGGACCCCGGCAGGTCCGGCCTGGGGCGGTCGGCCGCTTTTCGGTGGAGGCTTTTTGACCCCGCGGTCTCCCTCCTTGACCCCGTGGTCCACTTTCTCGCCATCCGAGGCGGGCGTGCTGCAGAGGCAGATGGTGGGATCCGAGCGCACCTCTGGGGATTGGTTCATGGTTAGCCTGTCGCCAGAACCAGACGCGGGCCCGCGTGTGCCATCCAGCCCTGCACCGGGCCCGCTCCCATGCAGCTCCCTGCATGCGGTCGTGGGGGCGGACCAAGGTGGAGCCCAGCTAGAAGAGAGGGAGAGGAGCCCCCTGTCACACCCTACTCTCCACCCGATCAGGCAGGAGAGCATGCGGACAGCAAGGCACCAGAGGTGCAGCCGCGTGAGGAGGAAGATCAGGGCCCACGGGCAGAGAGCATGGAAAAGTCCTTGGTAGGTTAGTGTCTATGTCAGGTGGGGCCTGTTCCAGAGAGTGCTATAAGTGTGGGCGACAACAGAGACTGGGTCATGTCTTGTAATTGAATATTCAGATTTCTCCATCTATCTATTTTCTCCGGTTCCTCCCCCTTTCTTCTTCCTCAAGCTCATCCCCTCTCTGATTTTCCTCTCCTCCCCTCTGTTCGATCCGTGAGGGTCGTTACAACTTGGTATCAGAGACTGGTTCCGATCCGCCACTGCGCCTCAATCCCTCGATCCGGCCGTAAAATCCACCGCAAAAGGTGTTGGGTTGCTCCGGCGATCCGACGCAAAATCCTGAGCGGGGTAGGCTTGATTTGGGGCGGCAGCGACGGCGCCGTCTTCGACTCCGTCTGCGCAGACCAAGTTCGTGCTCCAAGCCATGGAGGGCGTGCAGAAAACTCTGGAGGAATTACTGACGAAATTTTCGTCGCTGTCGACCGAAGTCCAGCAGCTGAGTACTCAGGTGGCCGATTTCGGCGAGGGGTTGGATGCGGTCAAGCGTACCCAGGCCATGGAGGCGGCGGTGCGGACGGCTCCTTCGTCCTCCACCACACACCCCGCGGCAGTGTTGGTCAACAAGGGAGCCCCACTCCTCCACGTTCCACCACGGCCACCACCGCCGCCTGTTCGTCGCGACGCACACCCGGACCGCCAGGCCTCACCACCACGGTCCCCGCGCGACACCTACCGTCACAAGCCGCCGAAGCACGATTTTCCCCGGTTCAGCGGCGACGCCCCGCGCCTCTGGTTTGACCTCTGCCACACCTATTTTCAGCTCTATCAAACGCCACCAGAGCACTGGGTTTCTACAGCTGTGTTGTATATGGACGGCCATGCCGCGCTATGGTGTCAGGCATACAAGCGTCTGCATGGTCTGGGTGATTGGTTTTCATTCATGGAGGCAGTGCAGACTGAATTTGGGCAGGATGAGTTTGACGGCTTGCTGCATCGTTTGCATCACCTCAAGCAGACTTCTACTGTCGCTGAGTACAGGCTCTCGTTTGAGGCTATTATGTATCATCTCATTGCGCTGGATCCGTCCTTGAATCAGAAATTTTTTGTCTCTCAGTTTATCATCGGTCTCCGGGATGAGGTCCGCACAGGAGTGCGCCAGCACGCGCCGACGAGCGTTTCCAGAGCAGCGGCACTTGCCCGGATTCAGGAGGAAGAATCTGAACACAGCAAGCCGCGGGGTCGCCCACCGGTGTATACTCGCGCCATCCCTCCGCCGCCAGTGCCTGCAATGGCTCCTGGACCAGTACAGCCACGCATCGATGGTGCTAAGCGCGGCCCGGATGATTTTGGCCGTGAACGGCAACTGCGTGAATTCAGACGCGCCAATGGATTGTGTTTCAAGTGCGGTGACAAGTATTCCAGAGAACATAAATGCAACAGGGTTGGTCAGCTCCTAACCATTGAAGTGGGCGATCATGGTGAACTTTTGTCTGATGATGCCATCCGTGCGCTTGATTTGCTTGATGACAATCCAGAAGAAGCTGCAGCTTGCTATCAAATTTCAGTCCATGCGGTAGCAGGAACAGAATCGTCAGGTACCATGAGGCTACGAGCATTGGTTGGCAACCAGGTAATGCTATTGTTGGTAGATTCTGGCAGCACGCATACATTCGTGAATTCCACGTTTGCGTCGCGAGCCGGTTGCACGGTGCAGGAAGCAGAACCGGTGACAGTGCGTGTGGCTAATGGCGAAACACTGAAATCCACACAGCAGGTCTCTCAATTGAAATGGTGGTGTCAGGGACATACTTTCAGCACTGATATGAGATTGTTGGATTTAGGGGCATATGATGCTGTCCTTGGAGTTGATTGGCTGGCCCAATTCAGCCCCATGAATTGCCATTGGGGACTGAAGACCATGGAGTTCCGCTATGGCCTGACAAATATTCAGTTGCAAGGGGTACGGGCACCTGGGGAGCCAACACTGACTGAAATACGAGCAGAGCAACTGTCGAAGTGGATTCAGGGCAATGAGGTTTGGGCTTTGACAGTTATCCAGCCTGCAGATTCTGTTACAAACAACACCAAGCCACTGCCACTATCTTTGCAAGCTCTACTAGAGGAGTTTGCTGATGTATTTCAGGAACCTACCACACTACCACCACATAGATCGTTTGATCATGCTATACACTTGGAACCCGGCGCCACTCCTCCCAATGTTCGGCCGTATCGATATTCTCCTCTTCAGAAGGACGAGATTGAGCGTCAGGTGACTGAAATGTTAAAAGCTGGGTTGATCACCAATAGTATTAGTCCATTTGCTGCTCCTGTCCTGCTAGTCAAGAAGAAGGATGACACATGGCGTTTCTGTGTCGATTATCGCCGACTGAATGATATCACAATTAAGAATAAGTTTCCCTTACCAGTGATTGATGAACTGCTAGACGAGTTGGCGGGAGCTCGCTTCTTTTCTAAATTGGACTTACGATCGGGTTATCATCAAATCAGGATGCGCCCAGAGGATGAAGCCAAGACAGCATTTAAAACCCATCACGGCCATTTTCAGTTCCGAGTAATGCCGTTTGGTGTCACAAATGGGCCACCTACATTTCAGTGTTTGATGAATTCTGTCTTGGCACCTGGTACCAGGAAGTATGTCATAGCATTTTTGGATGACATCTTGACATACAGTGAGTCGTTTGATGAGCACCTGCAACATTTGAGACTGGTTCTTACCACACTTCGGCAGCATCAGTTATATGCCAAATTTTCAAAGTGCACTTTTGCCCAGTCTTCCATCAATTACTTGGGCCATGTGATTTCAGCAGAAGGGGTTGCAACAGAATCTGACAAAACAGAGGCGATCCAAAACTGGCCACAACCTTCTTCACAAACAGAACTGCGAGCATTTTTGGGCCTGACGGGATACTATCGCAAGTTTGTCAGGAATTACAGTATAATCACAAAACCCCTGACAACTCTTTTGAGCAAGAAAGGTTTTGTTTGGTCTGTTGAAGCCACTGAGGCCTTCCTGAAACTGAAACAAGTGATGACTACTACACCAGTGCTCGCTTTACCAAATTTCTCACTCCCATTCACTGTAGAGACGGATGCTTGTGACACTGGGATCGGGGCTGTTCTCTCGCAGCAAGGTCACCCAATTGCGTTTCTCAGTCGCGCGCTCGGGGTCAATAACAAGAAGTTGTCGGTGTATGAAAAAGAGTTTCTCGCAGTGATGATGGCGATCGACCGTTGGCGACCATATCTTCAGCGAGGTCAATTCACCATATTAACGGATCACAAAAGTCTCTGTACACTAGGGGAACAACATCTGGGCTCGGAGCTTCAACGGAAAGCAATGGCAAAACTGGGAGGTCTTCAGTTTAAGTTCAAATATCGCAAGGGCATCGATAACACGGCCGCAGATTCTTTGTCACGTGTTGGGCATTTGTTCACTGTCACAGCCACATCAACGTGTCAGCCTTCATGGATTCAGGAAGTGTGTAATTCTTACCGCACTGACGCCAAGGCAACGGAGCTTTTGCAGGCGTTAACGATTTGCAGCCCAGACACTCATGGCCATGAACTAGACAGAGGCATGATTAAGTACAAAGGACGCCTCTGGATTGGGAATAATGCAGCATTACAAACTAAACTGATCAGTGAGCTACATACAGCTGCGGTGGGAGGTCATTCAGGTATCCGTCCAACTTATTTGCGACTGAAGAATTTGTTCTTTTGGCCTGGCATGAAACTACAAGTTGAGGAGTTTGTCAAGCAGTGCAGTGTCTGTCAGCAAGCGAAACACGAACATGCACATCCGTCGGGCACATTACAACCCTTGCCGATACCTGTTCGAGCCTGGGGCGAAGTAACGATGGATTTTATTGAAGGGTTGCCGCGTTCAGAAGGGGCTGATGTGATTCTGGTGGTAGTGGATCGATTAACTAAATATTCACACTTCATTCCACTCCATCACCCATTCACAGCTCTTCAGGTTGCTCGTGCATTCCTCGACAACATTGTCAAATTGCATGGTGTTCCAGAATCAATCGTTTCTGACCGGGATAAGATCTTCACGAGTGCATTTTGGAGGGAACTATTTGCGCTCGTCGGCACCAAGCTTCTTTACACTACCGCCTACCATCCACAGACGGATGGCCAGAGCGAAAGGGTGAATCAATGTCTTGAGCATTATCTACGTTGTGCTGTTCACGACACACCGTGTCGGTGGAAAAGATGGTTACCAATGGCAGAATTCTGGTACAACTCGAGTCATCACAGTGCGATCGGGTGCTCGCCGTTCAAAGCCTTATATGGAGTGGATCCGAACTTTGGTGCCCTGCCTAATCTATTCAACACAACGACTCCGGCATCACTGCATGAGCTGGCCGCAGAGCACCAACAGTTCACTGAAATGCTAAAAGAACACCTACTGCATGCACAACACAGAATGAAACATCAGGCTGATCGCAAACGCACAGAGAGGGAGTTCAGTGTTGGTGATCAAGTGCTACTCAAACTTCAACCGTATGTGCAATCCTCGGTGGTCAACCGGCCTTGTCCCAAACTGGCATACAAATTCTATGGCCCGTACAAAGTCACCAGCCGCATTGGCACTGTTGCGTACAAGTTGGAGCTGCCCCAGGAGAGTAAAATTCACCCAGTTTTTCATGTTTCGCAGCTTAAACCCTTCACGGCGGACTACTCGCCAGTCTTCAATCAACTTCCCGCTCCACCGGACCTCACTGTCGGCGATCTGGTTCCTCAGGCAATTCTAGAGCGCCGCCTCGTCAAGCAAGGGAACGCGGCAATTCCTCAAGTCCTGGTGCACTGGCGCACGCTTTCGCCGGCCAGTGCAACCTGGGAGAACTACCATGTGCTTCAACAGCGATTTCCGGGCGTCGACCTCGGCAATGGCGCTTCGACTCAAGGAGGGGACAATGTCACACCCTACTCTCCACCCGATCAGGCAGGAGAGCATGCGGACAGCAAGGCACCAGAGGTGCAGCCGCGTGAGGAGGAAGATCAGGGCCCACGGGCAGAGAGCATGGAAAAGTCCTTGGTAGGTTAGTGTCTATGTCAGGTGGGGCCTGTTCCAGAGAGTGCTATAAGTGTGGGCGACAACAGAGACTGGGTCATGTCTTGTAATTGAATATTCAGATTTCTCCATCTATCTATTTTCTCCGGTTCCTCCCCCTTTCTTCTTCCTCAAGCTCATCCCCTCTCTGATTTTCCTCTCCCCCCCTCTGTTCGATCCGTGAGGGTCGTTACACCCCCTGGCCCATGCGCCGGGTGCAGGCGGCAGCCCTGTGGAGGATTTCGGGGGGCCGCCGAGCGGTGAGCTTTTGCATGTGCATGAGGATGGGGCCCAACTGTCTACCCCATTGCCTGTTTCGCCCAGGGCAGCGGCGCATGCCTTCTGTGAGGAGATTCAGAGGCAAATTTCCCCCATCCTGGCCGCTCCTGAGGCCCCCATGTCACGCCGGCCACGGAAGCGCAATGTACCCGCGGGTTCGCCACGTAGGAGCGCCAGAATTGCCAAGAACAAAAGGCCCTCTGTGGCCTCCAAGCTGCAGCAGGTCCTCATTTGCAAATTATGCTTGGCCAATGAAGGGGAGGTGATCGGGGATGAGGCGCTGAAGATGTACGTCGACTTGTCCAACAGGCCTCTGGCGGATGCCCACATTGCTGCCATCTTGGCCCTGTTTGGTTGGGAGCCTTCGGTGCTGCCAATGGTGGAGCTGCCGGAGTTAGAAGAGGCAGCGGCTTGAGTAGAGGCGCCGAGCGGGGCGTGATGTAGGCCTTCCCCATGGCTACACACCCCATCAAGGTGCTGGTGTGGAATGTCCGCGGTATTAATGACCCGGCACGGAGAAGCGCGATTTACCAAGTGGTCATGGCGGCCAACCCTAGCATAGTGCGTTTGCAGGAAACTAAGATGGAAGTTGTAAATCAGGGTGTGGTGGCGCACTATTTGGGTAATAAACTAGCAAGTTTTTACTACCTCCCGGCTTCTGGTACTCGTGGTGGGATCCTCATGGCCTGGGACCCCCTTGTGGTCCAACTCTCCAACCCGCACTACACGGAGAACGCGGTCACCGCGCTCGTTACGCCGGTTGGGACATCTTCCCACTTGGTGGATTTCGGGGGTGTACGGCCCTACCCTGGATGCACAAAAGATCGAGTTCATGCAAGAACTGATCGACATCCGTGAGCTCATTGTTGGGCCGTGGGCAGTTTTGGGAGATTTCAACCTCCTCGCGAACCCGGAGGACAAAAGCAATGATCACATCAACAGGCGCATGATGGCGCGGTTTAGGTCTAAGCTCAACATCCTTGAGCTGAAGGAGGTTTACCTCAATGGCAGGAGGTACACCTGGTCGAATGAGCGTGGGCGGGCCACCCTCGAGAAGTTAGATCATATTTTCACCATGGTGGATTGGGAGGGGCTGCACCCGTCTTGTTTCCTCTCAGCTCTGGGATCGGCTGTCTCGGATCACTGCCCCCTACTGCTGAATTTGGACGCTGACTTTAAGGTGGGCAAGCGCTTTCGCTTCGAAGCCTTCTGGCCGAAGGCCGAGGGGTTTCGCAATGTGGTGCAGACGGCGTGGACTTTAGTGCCCTCCGTGGGCAATCCCTATGTGGTCCTCGATAGCAAATTGAGAGCAACTGCGAAGGCGCTGCAAAGCTGGAGCGACAAGTGGATTAGAAACGTTAAGCTGCAGATTGCTTTGGCTCTCGAGGTTATCCTTCGGCTTGATGTGGTGATGGAGATGAGGCAGCTTGAGGGAAGTTGCCCTTAGACGGACCTTGAAGAGAAAGCTACTCGGCTTGTGCTCTCTTGAGAGGTCCATCGCGCGTCACCGCTCTAGGTTGACGTGGCTGCGCGATGGAGATGCGAGCTCGCAGTTCTTCAAGCAGCACGCCAGCCACAGGAGGCACTGCAATGCCATTATGGGCCTAAGGTGCAACGATCAATACTTCACTGACCAGGAGGTAATCGCGGAGGCGGTGAATGGTTACTACAAGGAGATCCTTGGCTTGGCCCCGCAGCGCACCAATGGCCTCAACCTCGACCTCTTGGGTCTCCCACGCCTGGATCTCGCGCACCTCGAGCTACCCTTCCTGGAAGAGGAGGTTGCAAAGATACTTAAAGCTATGCCAAGGGATAAGGCGCCAGGGCCGGACGGTTTTACGGGACGATTCTATGCCAGCTCTTGGGATATCATCAAAGGAGATTTTATGAGAGCATTGGAGAGTTTCCACAAAGGGGATATGCGTGGGCTGGCAGCCATCAACAGAGCATACGTTACGCTAATCCCAAAGAAGGATGGCGCGGAGGAGATTAGGGATTTTCGCCCAGTTAGCCTGGTGCACGGTGCAGCAAAGATCTTCGACAAAATTCTCTCGGTCCGGCTTACGGATGACCTGCCCAAGCTTGTGGGATGTCACCAGAGTGCCTTCGTCTGCGGGCGCTCGATTCACGACAATTTCATGATGGTCCAAGGGACCGTGAGGAAACTGCACGCTCTGAAGAACGCCTCTATCATGGTTAAGCTTGACATCTCGAAAGCCTTCGATACGGTGCAATGGCCTTTTGCCATTGAGGTGCTTGCTAGTTTGGGTTTTGGACGAAGGTGGATTGACTGGATCATCGGCCTACTATCGACCTCCTCCACGCGGGTGCTTGTGAATGGGGTGCCGGGCACGCCCATCTGCAACAGAAGAGGGTTCAGGTAGGGCGGGCCTCTTTCTCCCATGCTTTTCATCCTGATGATGGAGCCGCTGCACCGGCTCTTCTCCCTTGCTGCTGGGAGAGGTTTGCTTGCCCCCCTTGCACGATCCGGACTGCACCAGCGGATGTCCATTTTTGTAGACGACGTCATTCTTTTCCTTAAACCGGTGGAGACTGAGATGCGGCTTTGTGTGAACCTGTTGGATGTCTTTGGACAAGCGTCGGGCCTTCGAGTGAATCTAGCCAAAACCTCGGCCGTGCCCATAAGGTGTTCAGAAGACCAATCTAGGCTCATTGCATCTTCCTTGGGATGCATGATTGGGGCTTTCCCATGCAAATATCTGGGTCTCCCCTTGAGCATCCGAAAGCTGTCGGCCCCGCAGCTACACGATTTGGTTCATCAGGTGGCGCGCATGCTGCCTCACTGGAAGGGGGCGACGCTTCCCATAAGCAGTCGGTTAACACTCATCAAATTTGTCCTTTGTGCTATCCCGATACATGCGATGCTGGCGCTCAATATACCGCAGAAGACGATCAAGGCCATTTCGAAGATTTTCCGGGGTTTCCTTTGGTGCGGGAAAGCGGAGGCCAATGGTGGTCAATGTAAGGTTGCTTGGAGGTTGGTCTGTGCGCCCAAGTGGGCGGTAGGGCTCGGCATTACGGACCTCACATGGCTCAACTACGCCCTCCAAGCCCGCTGGTCATGGTTTCAGCGCACGGACACCTCACGGCCATGAGGGGAGTTTGACATTGAGGTTCCCCACGAGGCTCGTCAAATCTTTCAGGCCGCGATGATCACGAGAGTTGGCAATGGCAAGAGTGCGCTGTTCTGGGAGGACAGGTGGATCCAGGGCATGAGGGTGCAGGATCTCACGCCAGGCCTGTACATGCGGGTGCGAAAGAAGGTCCGAGCTGCTTGCACTGTCTTCGAGGCCATGCTGAATGGGGCATGGGCCCTAGATATTGGGCCAGATATAGACATCACGCTGCTTTCTGAGGTGTTCGAGCTCTGGGAGAGGGTTATGGAGGTGGAGCTCCTGCCTGCAGTGGAGGATTCGACGGCATGGGCCTGGGAGGCGAGCGGGATCTACTCTGCTCGGTCGGCATATGCAGCTAGGTTCTGGGGCATGGAGTCAGCGCCGTTTGCGGAGATGGCCTGGAGCTCGAAAGCTCCGCGGCAGTGCCGATTTTTTGCTTGGCTGGCGGGAAGAAATAGGTGCTGGACCTCGGACCGTTTAGCTCGCCGCGGCCTGCCCCACCAGGCTGCCTGCCCCTTTTGTGATCAAGAGCCGGAGACCTTGAATCACGTGCTCATTCGGTGTGTTCTGGCCAGAGTAGTGTGGCACCAGGTGCTTAGTGCGCTCGGTACACCGGAGCTTACTCCGGAGGCCGGCGATGCGGTGGTGGAGTGGTGCAACGCCTGCGCCCAGAGGGCCCCCTCCAAGAAGGAAGCGAAGGACATACGACCATGGCGTCTCTAGTTTTGTGGGAACTTTAGAAGCATCGGAATGCGATAGTTTTTGACGGGGCGACCCCCTCTGCTAATGTTGTGATCGCTAGGGTTGAGAGCGAGGCCCGGGCTTGGAGTGCGGCTGGTCTGCTCAAGGGCGACCTCTCCCTCTTCCTTGGGTCTCTAGCTAGGTGGGTGGCGGGCGAGTAGTTGGTTAGCTTGTGGGTGGATGGGGAGTCGGCATGTATTGTAATCGCATGTAAGACTCTGACGGATGGGGCTCTTTACCCCCTTTCTCTCTTTAATATATGATACACACGCTTGTGTGTATCCTAAAAAAAAATACATACATCAAACTAAATATCGTCTAAGTGACCGTGTGGCGGGTCATCATGTGATTCTACCAAAGAACTAGGCTCATGTGTGTATCGGGTAAGTCAAGGGTCAACACATTGCAAGCGATCGTCTAAATTATGTTGTATTAAACCAAGCAGTACACCAAGTTGTAAACTTATATTTGGTAACAGCTGGAACTGACGAAGCTGTAGCATATTGGATAGCCTCAAGTCACTTGTACCGAGACATGCCGGTCGTGGAAGATATGGCCATTACTAAATCCAAGAGATCAGCAACAAACCCTGTTAGTCACGCGCAGAGAAACTTAGGACTTTAGGAGCAGAGTGTTGAAGAGACATCCTCTGTATAGTGAAAGTCTGCGGAGAAGCAACACAAGCAAGAAAGCTTCACGTTGTGCAAACAACAAGGTGACGACTTAGAGATTTGGCTACGAGACTACCTCCTGATGCCCGCTATTCTCACACTTAAATGACGATGTCTTGATGATGCACAGCCAAACTATTACAAGCGAAGTGTATCAAGAGGCAATAAAAGGTGAGCTCTTTTTTGAGACACCATAAAACGTGAGTGACTGACTGATTATGAGAGGATGTCTACAATATCAATGAAGCTATCCAATAGCAATGGCCAGCCTAACCAATAAAAGGCCAGTCTGAAGTTGCCGGATCCAAGCGAAACCATCTTCATTTTCCAAGCGAAGCCTCTAGAAAGGGGATCGACATGTACTGATGTTGCCGGATCTGTGATAAACAATAAAGGGTTAGTGCAGTACGTACATGTAGCTGGTGTAATGCTGTTATATGTAGGAGTATTACTCCCTCCGCTTCTTCTTACTCCGCGCATTAGATTTTTGTCAAGTCAAACTTTTCAAAGTTTGACCAAATTTATATTAAAAAACATCAGCATCTACAATACCAAATATATATTCTATGAAACTACATTTCATGATGAATCAAACAATATTGATTTGGCATTGTGAGTGTTGATGCTATTTTTTTATAAATTTGATTAAAGTAGAGATATTTTGACTTTGGACAAAACTGGAGTATGAACAACGATAGATTTGAACTTTTTGGATTTTTGAATGGGGACATTTTTTCAAAATTGTGAAATAATATTGGAAATGCAAAAAGCAGAAAGTGGCACACACTTTGGCACTCTAAAAAATTGAAAAATGAGAAAAAAATACATTTCGAACAATTTTTGAAAACACAAGCAATTTTTAAAGTCTGAACTTTTTTGAAATTTCAGACTTTCTGGGAAAACATGAATAAATAATTAAATATGTTGAATATTTTCTAACTTTATGATTTTGAAAAAGAAGAAAGAAGGAAAAAAGAAACAGAAAAAAAAGAAAAAAAGATTCTAGAAGGTTCCTAAAAATGGCATCTGCGGAGGCAACAAATAGATAAAAATGGGCTGGTCCATGTTCACTCGTATCGACCTAGTGTGTGCGAAACAACAACTCTTTGACACAGTAAGCGTCAAATAGGGCCTTCCCCCGACAGGCACCCGTTGGGAGTGATGTCGTTGCGTAGTTGGGCCAAGGCCTAGGCATTTTTTTTATGTTTTTCGTTTTTATTATTATTTTCCTTAATTTATTTTATTATTTTTGAAATTTATTATTCTTTTTGAAACCTTTTTAAAAATTTGAAAAATTGTTTGGCATACCAAAATTTATCTGCCTTTTTAAAAAGCAGTTGGTTTGTTGCTAGGGAGCTCGAGCGAGTGACCAGCTAGCGCGGTGCTCAGCGGCCACGCTACGGCGCCGGCGACGGGGCGGAGGAGGCTAGGGTTTTCCCCGGGAATCGACGAGGATGCACCTGAGCGAGGAGGTGGGCGTCGAGGCCAATGCGACGGCGGGGTCGGACCGGAGGGCGGAAGTGCCGGAGCGAGCTAGCGGCGACGACGACGGGGCGGCGGACCGCAAGCTGCTGGGTGGTGGTGGTGGGCGGAGGAAGACGGTTTGAAACTTTTGGGTGAGAAGAATCCTTACTCTGCTACGCTTTGCTTGATGACGCGGAGGCCCCACGCGAGGCCGTTGGGTGGGCACGGCGGCAGCGCTCTAGTCCCATTGGTTACCGCCATAGGCCTTGTACAATGGGAGATGCTTAGGGAGGTGCTTAGAAAAATAAACCGAGTTTTTCTGAAGCACCGGTGCCTATTTCTACAGGAGAGACGTTTAGTTAAGCGTCTATCCTGTACAAATAAGCACCGGTGCTTAAGAAAAGTCTAGTTTATTTCTCTAAGCACCTCCCCTAAGCACCTTCCATTATACAAGGCCTTAATTAGCCATCACGTTAGCTGCCGCCTTAATTAATTTTCCCTCAACATGCAGAGGCAGCAGCCAGCGCCCCACGAAGAAGGCAATACAGCCAGCGCACGAAGAAGGCACAGCTAGTAGGATGCTACTACTGCTCCTATTGTTCATGGTCATTTGACATTTGTGCTAATATTGTCACACAGTGCTAGGTTTTTTTTGCCGGGTGACAATGTGGAACTTTTATGCTTATGCAGGCCACGGAGATGCATACAAATATTACATTTTGCCGACGCTGCACTTTTGGTTAGGAGATGCAAAAGCCTGGAGTCACTTGTTGAATCTCCTCGTTTCTGTGCTGTCCAGATAACTGGAGTACCTATGCTTGGGACTAGTATTGAATTTCCACGCGGTTGCATTGACCAACTTTGAAATCTAGATCATGCCCTTGAACGTCCCAGTTGATCTCTACAAGGGTTGGTGCTTCGGCGGCGACAATTTCTCCTGATACCATCCATTCTCAAACTCATCACCCACATGCACGTCAGCACATGTACTCATTAACAACATGAAATTAATCTCACTCTCCTAATTTATCGGATTTTTTCTTTTGTGTATCACTCAATGGGCAACACCTATTTGCTCGGATTTAGGCACTAGTGTAAAAAAATAGACTATTTCATGCTCAATATAAGGGACTAATAAGTAGCTTGGCCATGTTGAAGTGAAGATACATATATAATATATGAGTTGGGTTTAATTGCGGAGTTATTGCAGCATGTGTTCGTGAACCAAGTGGTAGCTCGGTGAGCCCCACAACAGTCCCATGTTCAAAGACTAAGAGCAGGTGCAAGAAAATGATAAGTACTTTATCAGAAGATGCCATATATGAGCATATGCATTCGTGTGGTAATGCATTCAAATGTCGGTGTGGCTTAAAAAGGAGAAATTGCGAGAGTTGGGCACTAGCCTAGTGGATGAGTCACACTGGCGCATCTTGGTTTCCCACGATTCGAATTCCATCAAGAGAGAATTTGCGCATCTCACCCGGGTGGGCTCTAACTTAATACAGTATATGTAGGCCATAGGTTCCTCCCCATTGGTTCTCCTTTTTTTAGAGGAGGAATTACTTTTAGGGAATTCCACAAGAAGACCTCTATGGTGGTAATTAGAAGGGAGCATGCCCAGTATTTGGGTCCGATCCCACATCACAATAGAAGCTATGTAGTACTCTCTCTTACAAAAAATGTACTATATCATTATACATATAGTTAAGATTTAATACTGATCACTAATATGAGTAAAAGCATATGGATTGATCATGATAATGCTCCTACTACACATTTTTCTTCATTGTATGTTTTGTCTTCTATTAGTTACATAATTTCTACTTTAATCTTAAACATTTCGCAAATTAATTTGGAGTATCAAAATAGTTTCTAGAGATAACACTAAGACATGATCTACTGTTTAACATGTTATTTGTCTTCTCTAGATAAAATGAATGCATAAGAAAAATATTCTTATCAACGTATCATACATGCTTTAACACTTTGTCATCTCGCCTAATGTTGGGGAACGTAGCAGAAATTCAAAATTTTCTACGCATCACCAAGATCAATCTATGGAGTAATCTAGCAACGAGGGGAAGGTGAGTGCATCTACATACCCTTGTAGATCGCGATGCGGAAGCGTTGCAAGAACGCGGATGAAGGAGTCGTACTCGTAGCGATTCAGATCGCGGTTGATTCCGATCTAAGCGCCGAACCACGGCGCCTCCGCGTTCAACACACGTGCAGCCCGGTGACGTCTCCCACGCCTTGATCCAGCAAGGAGAGAGGGAGAGGTTGGGGAAGACTCCGTCCAGCAGCAGCACAACGGCATGGTGGTGATGGAGGAGCGTGGCAATCCTGCAGGGCTTCGCCAAGCACCGCGGGAGAGGAGGAGGAGGGAGAGGGGTAGGGCTGCGCCAAGAGAGAGGAATTCTCATGTGTTGGGCAGCCCCCATACCTCAAGTATATATAGGGGAAGAGGAGGGGCTGCGCCCCCACCTAGGGTTCCCTCCCCAGGGGTGGCGGCAGCCCCCAGATCCCATCTGGGTGGCGGCCAAGGGGGAGAAAGGGGGGCGCACCTAGGGTGGGCCTTAGGGCCCATCTGCTCCTAGGGTTTGCCCCCTCTCCTCTTGAGGGCGCCTTGGGCCTTGGTGGGAGGCGCCCCAGCCCACCTAGGGGCTGGTACCTTCCCACTATTGGCCCACGTAGGCCTCTGGGGCTGGTGGCCCCACCTGGTGGACCCCCGGGACCCTCCCGGTGGTCCCGGTACGTTACCGATAGCACCCGAAACTTTTCCGGTGACCAAAACAGGACTTCCCATATATAAATCTTTACCTCCGGACCATTCCGGAACTCCTCGTGACGTCCGGGATCTCATCCGGGACTCCGAACAACATTCGGTAACCACGTATATCTATTCCCTATAACCCTAGCGTCATCGAACCTTTAGTGTGTAGACCCTACGGGTTCGGGAACCATGCAGACATGACCGAGACGTTCTCCGGCCAATAACCAACAGCGGGATCTGGATACCCATGTTGGCTCCCACATGTTCCACGATGATCTCATCGGATGAACCACGATGTCTGGGATTCAATCAATCCCGTATACAATTCCCTTTGTCAATCGGTATGTTACTTGCCCGAGATTCGATCGTCAGTATCCCGATACCTTGTTCAATCTCGTTACCGGCAAGTCTCTTTACTCGTTCCGCAACACATCATCCCGTGATCAACTCCTTGTTCACATTGTGCACATTATGATGATGTCCTACCGAGTGGGCCCAGAGATATCTCTCCGTTTACACGGAGTGACAAATCCCAGCCTCGATTTGTGCCAACCCAACAGACACTTTCGGAGATACCTGTAGTGCACCTTTATAGCCACCCAGTTACGTTGTGACGTTTGGTACACCCAAAGCATTCCTACGGTATCCGGGAGTTGCACAATCTCATGGTCTAAGGAAATGATACTTGACATTAGAAAAGCTCTTAGCAAACGAACTACACGATCTTGTGCTAGGCTTAGGATTGGGTCTTGTCCATCACATCATTCTCCTAACGATGTGATCCTGTTATCAACGACATCCAATGTCCATGGTCAGGAAACCGTAACCATCTATTGATCAACGAGCTAGTCAACTAGAGGCTTACTAGGGACATGGTGTTGTCTATGTATCCACACATGTATCTGAGTTTCCTATCAATACAATTTTAGCATGGATAATAAACGATTATCATGAACAAGGAAATATAATAATAACCAATTTATTATTGCCTCTAGGGCATATTTCCAACACCTAACTCCTTAACATTGACATGAATGCGGAGTATAATTCCCAAGCATTGAGTACACTTCAGGCAAAGCCAATGTGATTGTAGATGCTTTGAGTAGAAAAGCATATTGCAACAGCTTGATTCTCAAGCCAGTCCAGCCCGACCTTTGTGAAGCATTCCGGAAGCTCAACCTCCAGTTCATTCCTCAAGGTTTTCTTGACAACCTTCAAGTCACTCCAACCTTGGAAGATCAAATCCGTGAAGCGCAACTTCTTGATACCATGGTGAAGAAGGTGAAAGATGGTGTTGCCAAGGGCTTTCCAAGTACAAATGCTATCGCGTTGATGACAAAGACACCTTGTTCTTCGAGGACAGGCTAGTGGTTCCAAATGGTGATCTAAGGAGAGTCATAATGGATGAAGCAAATAATTCCCTCCTTTCCATTCATCTAGGCAGTTACAAGATGTATCATGACCTCAAGCAGACTTTCTGGTGGACTCGTATGAAACGTGAGATTGCTCAGTTTGTAAACGTGTGTAATGTCTGCCGCAGAGTGAAAGCAAAACACCAGCGTCCAGCAGGACTCCTTCAACCCCTACCTATTCTCGGGTGAAAGTTCGATCACACTGAGATGGACTTGGTCACTGACTTTCCCAAATCAAAGAGAGGGAATGATGCTATCTTTGTTGTCATTGACAAACTGACTAAAGTCGCTCACTTCTTACCATTCAAGGAATCTATCATTGCAGCTCAGTTGGCGGAGTTTTACACTTCCAGATTGGTCTCGTTGCACGGGATTCCTCAGTTGATCTCCTCCGACCGTGGAAGCACTTCCAAGTTTTGGGAGTCCTTTAGAAGGCTATGGGTACCAACATCCGTTTTAGAACAACCTTTCACCCTCAAACAAGTGGCCAAGTTGAAAGAGTCAATCAAATCCTCAAACACATGCTAAGAGCGTGTGTCATCTCATTTGGTATGAAGTGGAAAGATTGCCTTCCATTTGCCAAGTTCTCCTACAACAATAGTTTCCAAGCAAGTTCGGGAAAGGCCTCATTCGAAATTCTATATGGCATAAAGTTTTATACTCCCCTCAACTGGGCCGAGACTGGCGAGCGCCAACTCCTTGGTAATGACTTGATCACAGAAGCTGGGGGTATGTGTAGAGTCATCCGTGAGAATCTCAAAGCAGTGCAATCGCGCCAGAAAAGCTACTATGATAGCAAGCATCGCGACTTGGTGTTCGAGATTGGAGAGCATGTCTATCTCCGAGTCTCTCCAATGAAGGGCATTCAACGTTTTGGCATCAAAGGGAAGTTAGCCCCAAGATATGTGGGTCCTTTCAAAATTGTTGGCAAAAGAGGCGACCTTGCCTACCAGCTCGAGCTCCCTTCCAACTTCTCAAATGTGCACGATGTGTTTCACGTGTCACAACTTCGCAAGTGCTTCAAGACGCCCGAGCGCACCATCGACTTCGAAGAGATTGACCTTCAAGATGACTTATCCTACCGTGAGCATCCGTTGCCATTCTTGAAGAAACCGAGCGCAAAACTCGCAACAAGTCTATAAAATTCCTCAAAGTAAAGTGGTCACATCATTCCGACTGAGAAGCTACTTGGGAACGTGAGGATCATCTCCGTTCCGAATATCCTGATTTCTCTCGTTCCTAGATCTCGGGACGAGATCATTTTGTAGTGGGGGAGAGTTGTAACACCCCAAGTGTAATCATTCCCATTTTGTAACCTTTCCAACCTTTGTCATGAGTATTTCCATGTGGGTTTTATATATTTATGGCTTCATCATCTTGCTTTCGCATGGCTTCTTTAAATATTGTTGCATGCCATGGTTATGCGAGTGCTTGTTGCATTGTGTCATCCATGTTGTGTCATGATCATCATGTGCTTGCACTATGTTTGTGATGTTGCTTTCCCTATGCATATGTCCCATGCACCATCACCTCCTCCCTCCCTTCTTTCTCTTATTTTTGCAAGTGATATTTTCCTTCCTCCATAAATGTTCATTCTTTGCCTACAACCTCTCTGTCAAACTGCTGCCTGTTGAGCACTGCGTTGGTTTTCCCTTGAAGAGGAAAGGGTGATGCAGTAAAGCAGCGTAAGTATTTCCCTCAGTTTTTGAGAACCAAGGTATCAATCCAGTAGGAGGCCACGCACGAGTCCCTCGCACCTACACAAACAAATAAATCCTCGCAACCAATGCAATAAAGGGGTTGTCAATCCCTTCACGGTCACTTACGAGAGTGAGATCTGATAGATATCATAAGATAATATTTTTGGTATTTTTGTGATAAAGATGCAAAGTAAAATAAAAGGCAATAAAAATAGCTAAGTGTTGGAAGATTAATATGATGGAAAATAGACCCGGGGGCCATAGGTTTCACTAGTGGCTTCTCTCGAGAGCATAAGTATTAAGGTGGGTGAACAAATTACTGTTGAGCAATTGCTAGAATTGAGCATAGTTATGAGAATATCTAGGTATGATCATGTATATAGGCATCATGTCCGAGACAAGTAGACCGACTCCTGCCTGCATCTACTACTATTACTCCACACATCGACCGCTATCCAGCATGCATCTAGAGTATTAAGTTCATAAGAACAGAGTAACGCTTTAAGTAAGATGACATGATGTAGAGGGATAAACTCATGCAATATGATATAAACCCCATCTTGTTATCCTCGATGGCAACAATACAATACGTGCCTTGCTGCCCCTACTGTCACTTGGAAAGGACACCGCAAGATTGAACCCAAAGCTAAGCACTTCTCCCATTGCAAGAAAGATCAATCTAGTAGGCCAAACCAAACTGATAATTCGAAGAGACTTGCAAAGATAACCAATCATACATAAAAGAATTCAGAGAAGATTCAAATATTGTTCATAGATAAACTTGATCATAAACCCACAATTCATCGGTCTCAACAAACACACCGCAAAACAAGATTACATCGAATAGATCTCCACAAGAGAGGGGGAGAACATTGTATTGAGATCCAAAAAGAGAGAAGAAGCCATCTAGCTAATAACTATGAACCCGAAGGTCTGAGGTAAACTACTCACACATCATCGGAGAGGCTATGGTGTTGATGTAGAAGCCCTCCGTGATCGATGCCCCCTCCGGCGGAGCTCCGGAAAAGGCCCCAAGATGGGATCTCACGGGTACAGAAGGTTGCGGCGGTGGAATTAGGTTTTTGGCTCCGTATCTGGTGGTTTGGGGGTATGTAGGTATATATAGGAGGAAGAAGTATGTCGGTGGAGCAACGTGGGGACCACGAGGGTGGAGGGCGCGATTGGGGGGGGGGGGGTAGGCGCGCCCCCTACCTCGTGCCTTCCTGGTTGATGTCTTGACGTAGGGTCCAAGTCCTCTGGATCACGTTCGTTCCGAAAATCACGTTCCCGAAGGTTTCATTCCGTTTGGACTCCGTTTGATATTCTTTTTCTGTGAAACTCTGAAATAGGCAAAAAAACAGCAATTCTGGGCTGGGCCTCCGGTTAATAGGTTAGTCCCAAAATAATATAAAAGTGTATAATAAAGCCCATTAAACATCCAAAATAGAATATAATATAGCATGGAACAATAAAAAATTATAGATACATTGGAGACGTATCAAGCATCCCCAAGCTTAATTCCTGCTTGTCCTCGAGTAGGTAAATGATAAAAACAGGATTTTTGATGTGGAATGCTACTTAGCATAATTTCAATGTAATTCTTCTTATTGTGGCACGAATGTTTAGATTTGATATGATTCAAGATAAAAGTTTAATGTTGACATAAAAACAATAATACTTCAAGCATGTTAACCAAGCAATTATCTCTTACCAAAATAACATAGCCAAAGCAAGTTATCCCTACAAAATCATATAGTCTGGCTATGCTCTATCTTCCCCACACAAAATATTCATATCATGTACAACCCCAGTTTTAGCCAAGCAATTGGTTCATACTTTTTAACGCGCTTCAGCCTTTTCAACTCTTACGCAATACATGAGCGCAAGCCATGGATATAGCACTATGGTGGAATAAGGTATAATGGTAGGGGTTATGTGGGAAGACAAAAAAGGAGAAAGTCTCACATCAACGAGGCTAATCAACGGGCTATGGAGATGCCCATCAATTGATGTTAATGCAAGGAGTAGGGATTTCCATGCAACGGATGCACTAGAGCTATAAGTGTATGAAAGCTCAAACAAAAGAAACTAAGTGGGTGTGCATCCAACTTGCTTGCTCACAAAGACCTCGGGCATTTGAGGAAGCCCATCATTGGAATATACAAGCCAAGTTCTATAATGAAATTTCCCACTAGTATATGAAAGCGACAAAATGAGAGACTCTCTATCATGAAGATCACGGTGCTACTTTGAAGCACAAGTGTGATAAAAGGATAGTAACATTGTCCCTTCTCTCTTTTTCTCTCATTTTTTTATTTGGGTCTTTTCTCTTTTTTTGGCCTCTTTTTTTTAGTCTGTAGTCTCATCCCGACTTGTGGGGGAATCATAGTCTCCATCATCCTTTCCTCACTTGGGACAATGCTCTAATAATGATGATCATCACACTTTTATTTACGTACAACTCATGAATTACAATTCAATACTTAGAACAAAATATGACTCTATGTGGATGCCTCCGGCGGTGTACCGGGATATGCGATGAATCAAGAGCGACATGTATGAAAGAACTATGAATGGTGGCTTTGCCACAAATACAATGTCAACTACATGATCATGCAAAGCAATATGACAATGATGGAGCGTGTCATGATAAACGAAACGATGGAAAGTTGCATGGCAATATATCTCGGAATGGCTATGGAAATGCCATAATAGGTAGGTATGGTGGCTGTTTTGAGGAAGATATAAGGAGGTTTATGTGTGATAGAGCGTATCATATCACGGGGTTTGGATGCACCGGCGAAGTTTGCACCAACTCTCAAGGTGAGAAAGGGCAATGCACGGTACCGAAGAGGCTAGAAAATTGCGGAAAGGTAAGTGTGCATATAATCCATGGACTCACATTAGTCATAAAGAACTCATATACTTATTGCAAAAATTTATTAGCCCTCGAAGCAAAGTACTACTACGCATGCTCCTAGGGGAAGGGTTGGTAGGAGTTAACCATCGCGCGATCCCGACCGCCACACAAAGGATGACAATCAATAAATACCTCATGCTCCGACTTCGTTACATAACGGTTCACCATACGTGCATGCTACGGGAATCACAAACTCCAACACAAGTATTTTTCAATTCCACAATTACTCAACTAGCACAACTATGATATTACCACCTTTATATCTCAAAACAATTATCAAGCATTAAATTTCTCATGATATTATAATTAAAGCAAATTGCCATGCTGTTTTAAGACTCTCTAAATAATATAAGTGAAGCATGAGAGAACAATAGTTTCTATAAAACAAATCCACCACCGTGCTCTAAAAGATATAAGTGAAGCACTAGAGCAAAAACTATATACCTCAAAAGATATAAGTGAAGCACATAGAGTATTCTAACAATTTCCGAATCATGCGTGTCTCTCTTAAAAGGTGTGTACAGCAATGATGATTGTGGAAAACTAACAAATAAAGACTCAAATAATACAAGACTCTCCAAGCAAAACACATATCATGTGGTGAATAAAAATATAGCTCCAAGTAAAGTTACCGATGGAAGTAGACGAAAGAGGGGATGCCTTCCGAGGCATCCCCAAGCTTTGGCTTTTAGGTGTCCTTAGATTATCTTGGGGTTCCATGGGCATACCCAAGCTTAGGCTCTTTCCACTCCTTGTTCCATAATCCATCAAATCTTTTACCCAAAACTTGAAAACTTCACAACACAAAACTCAGCAGAAAATCTCGTGAGCTCCGTTAGCGAAAGAAAACAAAACACCACTTAAAGGTACTGTAATGAACTCATTATTTATTTATAGTGGTGTTAAACCTACTGTATTCCAACTTCTCTATGGTTTATAAACTATTTTATTAGCCATAGATTCATCAAAATAAGCAAACAACACATGAAAAACAGAATCTGTCAAAAACAGAACAGTCTGTAGTAATCTGTAACTAACGAAAAATTCTGGAACTCCAAAAATTCATCCAAAATAGGAAGACCTAGATAATTTGTTTATTGATCAGAAGCAATTGGAATCAATATTTTATCACGTTCTGGTGATTTTGAATTAATTATTTTCATGAACAGAAAGTTTCTGGAATTTTCAGCAAGATCAAATAACTATCATCCAAGAAGATCCTATAGGTTAAACTTGGCACAAACACTAATTAAAACATAAAAACACATCTAACCAGAGGCTAGATCAAATATTTATTCCTAAACAGAAGCAAAAAGCAAAAGCTAAAAACTAAAAATAAAATTGGGCTGCCTCCCAACAAGCGCTATCGTTTAACGCCCCTAGCTAGGCATAATAGCAAGGATAGATCTAGGTATTGCCATCTTTGGTAGGCAATTCATAAGTGGCTCTCATAATAGATTCATAAGGTAATTTTATTTTCTTTCTAGGGAAGTGTTCCATGCCTTTCCTTAACGGAAATTGGAATCTAATATTCCCTTCCTTCATATCAATAATTGCACCAATCGTTCTAAGAAAAGGTCTACCAAGAATAATAGGACATGAAGGATTGCAATCTATATCAAGAACAATAAAATCAACGGGCACATAATTCCTATTAGCAACAATAAGAACATCATTGATTCTTCCCATAGGTTTCTTAATGGTGGAATCCGCAAGGTGCAAGTTTAGAGAGCAATCATCAAAATCACGGAAACCTAGCAAATCGCACAAAGTTTTTGGAATCGTGGAAACACTAGCACCCAAATCACACAAAGCATAGCATTCATGATCTATAATTTTAATTTTAATTGTAGGTTCCCACTCATCATAAAGTTTTCTAGGGATAGAAACTTCCAACTCAAGTTTTTCTTCATAAGACTGCATCAAAGCATCAACGATATGTTTGGTAAAGGCTTTATTTTGACTATAAGCATGTGGAGAATTTAGCTCGGATTGCAACAAGGAAATACAATCTATCAAAGAGCAATTATCATAATTAAATTCCTTGAAATCCAAAATAGTGGGTTCATTAATATCTAGAGTTTTGATCTCTTCAATCCCACTTTTATCAATTTTAGCATCAAGATCTAAAAACTCCGAATTTTTTGAACGCCTTCTAGGTAAAGGTGGATCATATTCAGTCCCATCATTATATGATTCATATTGCAAAACAAAGATTTAATAGGGGACACATCAATAACTTTTATATCTTCATCTTTATTTTCATAAAAATTAGAAGAACACGCTTTCACAAAGCAATCTTTCTTAGCACGCATCCTAGCGGTTCTTTCTTTGCACTCATCAATGAAAATTCTCATGGCTTTGAGAGACACATTGATATCATGCTTTGGTGGAATAGATCTAAGTTTCAAAGAATCAACATCAAGAGAAATTCTATCAATGTTCTTAGCCAATTCATCAATCTTAGGCAACTTTCCTTCAAGCAAAGCATTGAATTCTTTTGCGAATTCATAAATTCTTTAACACTAGTCTCAAATTCAGAGGGCATCTTATTAAAATTTCCATAAGAATTGTTGTAGGAATTACCATAATTATTAGAGGGATTACTAGGATACGGCCTAGGATTAAAGTTACATACCCAATCCTTTCGAGTGAAGCCATTGGAAATCTCATACAGTTCAGTCAATTTCTTCAGTGACAGAGATGAAGATCGTCTGGTCTCTGAGGAATTTGTTCTGACTGAGGAGTTAAGAATTCGCTAGTGCGGATTGCCTACAAGTGAGGAACATGACAGTCCTGAGGAATTTGAGAGCTCAAATTTCCGACCGTTGTTGTGCTACGCACCAGCTGTCCCAAATATCTTATCCACCTAACGGTCATTATCATTGAAGGGCATTTATGTCTTATCATGTCGGGCTGCTCCCCGGCTATAAATAGCCGCCCCCTACAACCACTAGCTGGTTGGCTGCTCCAAGGGAAACTGACACTTGTCATTGAGAGCATCCCATCCTCCGAGGACTTTGAGAGAAAATCATTAGTGAGGAAAAACCCGAAACCCAAATACGTACAACCCAAAGTGATTGAGCATCACTGAAGAGATTGTTCCTGTGTGGAACCGACGCTAGTTACAATTGAAGACTGTGCATCTTCCAGATGGTTAGGCGTCATGGTCTAGAGCATCCAAGAGGAATTGTGGATCGCGGAGTGACCGAGTTTGTGAAGGTTTGGAAGTCACGTGAAGACTTACCACAAGTAATTGGGCGAGGTCTGTGTGACCTTAGCTCAAGGAGAATACGATGAGCACTGTGTGTCCGGGACTGGGTTTCCTCAGGTTTAAATACCTAGACACTCCAACCAGACATACAACTGTCACAGATGTTGAAACTGGTCTACCAAATCATTGTCTTCACCAAGCTACTGGTTCTATTTCCTCAACCCTTTCATTTCCTCATTCATGTGTTGATGAAATTGATCGTTACTGCTTGAAGAATTTGACTGAAGACTTTCTCAATTTCCTCAATCCTATTTCTTCAGTCATCTTGTCTTCTGCCTGCTTATCATGTTTACACATTACATGTGCTCTATGCTTGTTTCATATCATCATGACATCTGTGTTAATTCCATGTAATGCTTGCACCTGAGTACTCATTCCGCTGTTAGTAGTTCGTCACGTAGCAAATTCCTCAAGTTGTATTTCCTCAATGACGAATTTGTAAAAATCGCCTATTTCACCCTCCCTCTAGTCGATATAATGCACTTTCAATCTTCTACACACCTTATAGTATTTTCTTGCACCCGCCCTAAGTTCTCAAACATGTTGCTATTGATGGCCTCATGGACATCCCATAGAAAATTGCATTATAGAAAAAACTACATGATAAAATGTTGCTAGAAGGTGCAGTTGGTGGCAACAGAAGATGCAGTCTAAGCTTGAAAAAATAATGCAGTTGAAACTTGAAAAGGTCCAGTGACTATAGGAAAAATTCAGTGGAGAAAATTACACGATTAAAAGTTGTAGAAAAATTACAATAGACAACCCACAAAAAATACAATAGTGATTAATAAAGGTAGAAAACTACAATAAAACACAATGGTTGTCACCTCCAAAAAAGACATGAGAGCGAGATATGGACCCCGAAAGTAGTATTGCATACCGAGGATGAAATCGGAGCAGATACATATGTGTAATGCACATTCCATTCCCTATTTTTTGTTTCTCAATGTCAGTGAAATGTGAATCGTGTCGTGACGAATATGGATGTGGGATAATATTTGTCACATGTTTGAATCATAAAATTGCGTGTATGGTTCTCTATTCATGTCATTTTCAACATTCTAAAAAAATGGCATTTATGATAATTTGTTAGTTTTGTGGTTGTTGTGGGACATAACCTTTGTATGAACTTTACTGCAAGCTTTGTTTAATAAATAATTCAGGACTCTATGTTCCTAAGGAAGGTACTAAACAAATATCCAACCTGATTCACTTCATGTGTCATGTAAGCTTGGCTTCGTGACAGGTAATTGCTCAAGATGACGAACAATTCCGCTTCAGAAATATAATGAGAGAGTGTGTGCACTTGAACAATGTGTGTGGGCTGCGCTAGTTGGGCCACGGCTGGGCTGGGCTGCACTGCTGCTGCTGCTGCTTTCCTTTTCCTTCTTATTTCTTCAAGGCAGAAACAAAAGAGAAAAGCATAGGGGGCTAGGAGAGGGTAGAAGCTAAGATGATAATTGTTCCGAGCTAGAGGAAATCTGCACTATTTGAATAAAATGGTTTGGACATTTTTAGAGCTAAAAAGTAAACCAAGTTTGAATTAAATTCAAACTTGCTCCATTTTTGAACCTAACCAACACTACAAGAAATATGTCAACTTGTGACCTTCTGTCAGTGACCCTGGAAGAAATGGTCATAAATCTACGACCATTTGAGACCAATTGGTCATAAGTTGTTCGGAGGGCTCCAAACCCTAAACCATAAAGACCATTTTGGTCAGTCATGTCATAATTTCCTTACACGAAATGGTCGTAAAGCAGACAACACTGGTCCGCTGCCTTATTTCTAGCTGATCACGACCAATATAGATGGTCATAACCTTGTAAATTGTGGTGGATTGCTATGACTAGGCGCCACCTCATCAGTTTTTCCTATGTGTCAATTTTTGCCCTAGGTTGCGAAGCAACCTATATTTCAGTTATTCCCAAAATTCCCAAAAAAAATCTCATAAATTCTTTGGGTTATATCTTCGTCAAATATGTCAAAAACCTCCCTCGCCTAGTTCAAAATTAATTCAACAATATTCATTTTCCTATTCTTTTCAGAACAGCACTTTGTGAAGGAAGTGCTATTTCTATATTATTGATTGCCCTCAAAATTTTTGGGCACTCTTTCCAATCCAAATCATTGCCTCATGACAAAATTCAGCTCCATTTGCCCAGTAAATCTTCCTCGACAAATTTCCAAAGTTTTTGTCCACCTAGAAGCTTTGTGAAGTACTAGCTATGCATATCCTAATGAGTTGAATTTTTGCCACATCTTCTATATGCCATATCATAGCTCTCCACAAAATTTTAGCCCCATCGAACAATCCATGAGAGGTCACCATCCAATCTTTATTTCTGGTAATATTTTCAGTTTGTGAAGCAACTATATTTTATATTGCTTTATAATTGCTAAAAATTTACCAAGACATGACCATGCCCATAGAATCTCCCTCCACCAAATTTTAGCTCATTTAATTTAACCATTTTCCCTCAATGTTTTTCCCAATTTTCTGTTCAGCGAAGAGCATTGTGAAGGAAGTACCATTTTTATATATCCAAATGACATGAAATTTATACAGTTCCTTCATATGCCCAAATTATCACCCTCCTCCAAATTGCAGCTCAATCAAATCATTTATGTGAGCCTAGGTTCAATTTCTATTTTATGGCCAGATTGGCACATTGCAAAGCAAGTGTTATCTAGGCTCCTCTATTACCCTCAAACTTTTTGGGCACTCTTCCATACCCAAATCATTGCCAGATGATAATATTCAGCTCCATTTTCCTAGTAAATCTTCTTCAGAAAATTTCTAAAGTTTCTATCCAGAGAGAAGCTTTGTGAAGTAAGTACTAGCTAGGCTTATCGAAATGATCTTATATTTTTCCAAATCTTCCATATGCTCAAATAATTACTATCCACAAAATTTGAGCTCTATTAAACAAACGACGTGAGCTCATCATCCAATCTTTCATTCTTGTCATATTTTCAGTTTGTGAAGCAACTATATTATATATTGCTTCATTATTTATGAAAATTTACCAGGGCATAACCATACCTATGTAACTTACCTACACCAAATTTGAGCTCATTTCATTTATCCAATTTCTCACTAATTTTCTCAAGTTTATGTCCAAAGAAGAGCATTGTGAAGGAAGTACCACTTTATCATGTCCAAATGGTATCAATTTTCTATAGTGCTTTCCTATGCCTAAATAACCATCCTCCGCCAAATTTCAGCTCAATCCATTCATTATTTTGAGCCCAGCTTCAACATTCATATTTCTGTCCAGTGTGGTACTTTGCAAAGCAAGTACCACCTAGGATCCTCCATTTGAGCTGAAAATTTGTGAAGACAGTCTTCTTAGTAGATGATCATCCTCAGCCAAAACTCACGCCCATTGGCCATGTGCACTTCCCATACCGCTAATCAAACACTTGCTTGCTAATTCATGTTTGAGCATAGTTCGGTCTCCTCGTGAGAATCTTCTATTGTCATTTTCTTCCTAGCACCTACCTGGGGAGTTCCCAACCCACTAGACATGCCTAGGCCGCCAATAAGGCATGGCAACGCCACAGTCACGCGGTGACCACGCGGCGGGCATGCGAGTTTACGCGCTCTGGAGTTGGGGCCCTCGGCCATCGTCCAAACCTCGACGTATCGCCACCAAACCATGTATTTCTGATTAAATAGATACTTATGTAACTAGAAATTATTTTTGGAAAAAAGAAAGAGCAAACTATAAGGCAGCTACAGTTCAAATTTGACCCATTTCCTACTGAATCAGCGGAAATTTGCCTTTTTCACGAGAGGTGGATCAAAAAATTTGACACCCAACCATTTTTTCAGTTGTGCATTAAATATGGCCTAATATTTTAGAAAATTGATTTGGTCCAATTTTGCAACAAATATATGGTAGGTCATTCACAAAAAAAAACTCATTTTGGGCACTCGAAAAATGGAAAATGTGTTTTTCGTACAAAGAAAATGAAAACTTCCTTAGGCAATGTCGTTTGCCATTCCAATATGCACCCTTGTGCATGATATGCGATCATTTGAACAAACAATGCCATGAATTCTACCATAAGATTGATCGTTTGGCTTGAAAGCCATGAATCTCCACACATGATAGCTCATTCCTGAGAACACTTTTTTAAAATAATTACCGTATTACAAGTTTATTATTTTTCCTGGTAACTTGGCCACATATAATGACACGATGCGAAGGTTTTCCAAATTTTTTTTTGAATTTTTCATGCCCATTTCAAAATGCGGTCAAAACGACAGGCATGACCGTTCCTAGCTAGTGGTTGAATCTTGGGAAACTTTTGGTGTTTCTTTGATTAAATAGATACTTTTGTACCTAAAAATGATTTTTGGGAAAAATAAAGAGCAAACTATGAGGCAGCTGCAGTTCAAATTTGACCCGCTTCCAACTAAATCGGCAGAAATTTGTCTTTTTCACGAGAGGTGGATCAAAGCTTTTGACACCCAACCATTTGGTCAACTGTGAATTAAATATGACCTAGTATTTTAGAAAATTGATTTGGTTCAATTTTGCAACATTTTTTTGGTAGGTTCTTCACAAAAAAACTCATTTTGGTCACTCGAAAAATGGAAAATGAAATTTCCGTCCAAAGAAAATGAAAACTTCCTTAGGCAACATTGTTTGCCATCCCAAGATGCACCCTTGTGCACTATATGAGATCATTTGAACAAACTATGCCATGAATGCTACCATAACATTGATCATTTGACTTGAAAGTCATGAATCTTCACACATGATAGCTCATTTTTGAGAACACTTTTTAAAAACTAATTGTGGTATTACAAGTTTATTATTTTTTCTGGTAACTTGGTCACATATAATGACACAATGCGAAGGTTTTCCAATTTTTTGTTTTTTTTGAATTTTTCATGCTCGTTTCAAAATGCGGTCAAAACAGCGGGCATGACCGCTCCTAGCTAGTAGTTGAATCTTGGAAAACTTTTCATGTTTATCTGATTAAATAGATACTTATGTACCTAGAAATGATTTTTGGAAAAAATAAAGAGCAAACTATAAGGCAGTTGCAGTTAAAATTTGACCCGCTTCCTGTTGAATCGGTGGAAATTTGTCTTTTTTTACGAGAGGTGGATCAAAAACTTTTGACACAAAACCATTTGGTCAATTGTCCATTAAATATTTCCTAGTATTTTAGAAAATTCATTTGGTACAATTTTGCAAAAAAATTATGGTAGGTCCTTCACAAAAAAACTCATTTTGCGCACTCGAAAAAATGAAAAATGATTTTTTTGTGAAAAAAAATGAAACTTCCTTAGGCAACGTTGTTTGCCATTTCAAGATGCACCCTTGTGCACTATATGAGATCATTTGAAGAAACTATGCCATGAATGTGGTCATAAGATTGATCATTTGGCTTGAAAGCCATGAATCTTCACACATGATAACTCATTTCTGAGAATACTTTTTTAAAATAATTCTTGTATTACAAGTTTATTATTTTTCCTGGTAACATTGTCACATATAATTACACAATGCGAAGGTTTTCCAATTTTTTGTTTTTTAATTCTCCATGTCCGTTTCAAAATGCGGTTAAAATAGCGGGCATGACCGTTCCTACCTAGTGGTTGAATCTTGGAAAACTTTTGGTGTTTCTCTGATTAAATAGATATTTATGTACCTAGAAATGACTTTTGGAAAAAATAAAGAGAAAACTATAAGGCAGCTACAGTTCAAACTTGACCCGCTTATAGCTGAATCGGCGGAAATTTGTCTTTTTCACGAGAGGTGGATCAAATCTTTTGACACCCAACTATTTGGTCAATTGTACATGAAACATGGCCTAATATTTTATAAAATTTATTTCGTCCAATTTTGCAACAAATATATTGTAGGTCCTTCACAAAAAAACTCATTTTGGGCACTCAAAAAATGAAAAATGTTTTTTTGCCAAAAAAACTCATTTCTCACGACACCTTTTAAAGATATTTATGTTTTTTCATGTTTGTTATATTTACTGAAAACTTGTTCACATTTTGGTGACACAATGAGAAGGTTTTCCATTTTCCTTTTGAATTTCTCAGGTCATAAAATAGCTGATATGATTTTAACACATTATTTTTAGTCAATTACGACCAAGTTAGATGGTCATAACGTCATACTTCATTCTGATTGGTCCGTGGACGTCTCACGCGGATCGTGGATCAAACACCGTCGGATGCTTGCGGATCCAACGGCTGTCCTCAATCGTTCCACAGCAACCCCGAAACCCTAGCTGGTCATTTTCCATCCACCCCCGCCTCCTTTCTTTCCCACATCCATCCATCGATCCCCTTCCATGTCTCCTTGCTGTGTCGCCCGATGGAGAGAGAGCGAGCGAGAGCTCGCCTCCTCCCTTCCAGATCGCCGCCGCCACCTCCCTCCGGCGGAGCTCGCCGCCGTCCATGGCCTCCCCCATGCCCTCCTCCTCTCGCCCCTCCCCTTCCCTCACCAGAAGGGAGAGAAGAACCCGAGGGAGGGAGATCCAACGCGATCCAGCCTCGGTCTCCGCTGCCTCGGCCTCGCGCCTCGCCTGAGCAGCTCCGCTATCGGCCGAAGTCCCGCAGGTCGCCGTGTTCCCCCGCTCTTCTTCCTCCCTCTGTCTGTCTCTCCCTTTCTTCTCTCAAGTCCCAACCCCCTCTGTACTTCTCTATGCAAGGAGGCTGCCATGGATGCCCGGGGTCCTCCGCTTCGACCCACGCCGCGGCGAGACCACCCGCCCCATGCTCCGCCTCGCGCTGCTCCTCGCCCTCAATGCCGCCTACTCCGCCATGGAGCTTGTCGTGGGCCTCCTCACGGGGCGCGTCGGCCTCGTCTTCGACGCCTTCCACCTCACCTTCGGCTGCGGCCTGCTCTCCTTCTCCCTCTTCGCCATGGCCACCTCCCGGACCAAGCCCGACTCCACATACACCTATGGGTCACTCTACACTACCATCTTCCTCTGCTTCCTCCTTTAATTTCAGGTTCAGTTGGATTCATTCGTGCTCCTGACTTTGCTTTGCTGTCCTATCCTGCAGGTACAAGAGATTGGAGGTCCTCACTGCCTTCACCAATGCCGTAAGTGTCGCGACCCGCCTCTTTACCACCCATAAGAATCCTTGTTTGCATAGATTTTTAGGGACAAATCATGTAGCAAAAACCAAGTAGCAGTGCTGCCTTGTCATATGTCTGTCAAACACAACTATCCTCTTGTCCTGGTCATCTTAATACACTACGGCAGTTATTCCTTGTCGGTTCATTGAGGATCTCCTGTGCAAAAAAAAAAGATAATAGTTCAGCGAAAGTATGATTTAAGTATTTTCATTTTAGATTTGTAATAGTCCTTGTCAACTTGGCCTGCGCTGATGTGGTGCTTACGCCATTGGTGTTGGTCCATGCCCATTATTAACCCCTGCTCCTTGGTGATGTCTATCTCCACATCAACAATATATAAACGTGGCAACGTTAATATTGCACTGATCCTGATTGTTTTGTTGGCTTTAGTTACCTTTTTGTCACATAATAAAAACGGGATCTCCTTATACAGTCTTGAGTTCTGTCAATTAATCGTTTGGAAAGCCTACATGCCCTCTTAGTTAACCAAAGAGTAGGGTTGTTGAACATTTTTAACAACCGACTGATTGTCATTCCCAGGATGTACATCACCGATTATAATACACAAGAGAAACTATGTACTATCTGTTTTCTTATCATCAAAAAGCTCTTCAGCTTTGGTTATCATCTAGCGAATGATCTATGGATATCGTTTAGGTGGTTCTGGATGAGTTTGTAGCTACCATTGTTACACCTATATTTGTATGTTAGTCCAAGTAGTTGCTGCCCAATGTCAAACATGAGTTAAAATGACTTGTTATTCTATTCAAGATGGTGAACTAAGAGCATCACTGTACACACTTTTCCGGAATTCCAAATAGAACACAGATATTCTTCCCCTTTAGTAAAATAGGATCCCCAGGCCCCCAGTTTCATTGCATGAAACAAAACAGAGTTTTTTACATAGGTTCACATTGTTTAGTAACCAGAGTAGCTAGCTACACAGAATGAGGTACTTGCAGCTATGTTTCCCAGCGAAACAGCAGAATGAGATACTTCATGTCTATCTTCATAGTTCTCCCTGACAATGATCCTGCAGTAGTAGATAGCGCAGCTAGGCATGGACTGAGAGTAGTCCATCAGTACCTTCCATTGCTGATCTACCGTGTTGATCTTGTTCCAGGGACATCGAGCTATTTGCGAACCTGACAGAAAAACTCATTATGTAAATTTTAAATACACCATAGTCTAGCTGCATAAAAACAATTGCAAGCATAGGCTTGTTTCCTTTCAGCCACCAATAAATCAGTCCAGAGATAGATACAACTGCATAAAAACAATTTCAAGCATAGGCTTGTTTTTCGCAGAGCTTTGCTTCTAGTTTGTTGCTACTCAATGCTCACCTTCATTTCTCATCCCTGTTATTTATGTTGGCTGACATAACTTGCCTGTTGCTCTTGGCCTGCATGTGTATGATTTCATACTGATCTCCGACAGTGCCTAGACGAGGGAGCAGATTCTAAGGATCGACGAGGCGATCCTCAACAGGATCGAGTGGAACCTGACGGTGCCCACGCCCTACGTCTTCCTAGCGCACTTTGCCAGGGCCGCGTCCTCCTTCTCAGATTAGAAGAATGATAAGGAGGTAAAAGAACTTTACATTTACATACACAACATGCAAATCACTTCTGTTGACTATCCAAATCAATCCGAGAAATGCACATATTTCTCTCTGGATTGTGCGAGTTAAACGAACTACTCTAATTTAAACAAGTTGGGATCCATCACTACAATAGGAGTATGTTTGCATTTCACCTAGCTTGTAATCAATAACCTAGTCCTTAAGTAAATGTTTGATTACATCATGAGCTTTTCTACAAATTAGTTAGCTAGTTGTTTCAGCTGCTGCATTGTTGCTTATATTTGATACTACATAATGTGACTGGAGTTTATTGTGATTTGCAGAAGATAGAATCTGGATGCAATTGCTTTGGATATTCCTGTTTGCCCCCCCCCCCCCCAGGCATGCTCATGAAGTACAATCAGGTGTCCTCATCTGACTATTTCGCCAATGGGTAAGCCGCGCTGCCAATATTTCAAGTAGTAGTATGGTGTCGCTATCGTCTCTGTGCGTATATAAGTACGCCACTGGTGAGGTTTAGCAATCTCTGTTATGGTGTTGATCTGAATCATGCTTTTGTGTATGTGACAACGAACTGGCTACCCTCGTGTAGTCGAGCAATTAGTATCCATACATGCCCAGTGCGTGCCTAAATCCTGAGTTTTATTTTTAAACACTTCTCCATGTATGTGCAGTGCCTATTGTAATTGTCAAGTGTGAATTCTGTACATGAGGTGTGTTGTTCTCCTTCTTGTAGTAATTTCTACTAGTCTGCTTGTTACGTGCAGTGCATTTGCCATGTGTATGTGAAGTGCACAACACATTGCGTGTATTGAGGATGAAATGGTCAGAGTATGGCATTGTCAATTTAACTTCCATTTTTGGTGTTGAGCTGTCGTTAAATTGGTGTTGGTACCATGATGCTTGAACTGTTATTTTCTTTTGGTGTTGAGGTGAGGACTTTGACCACGGAAGT
Organism: Triticum aestivum; assembly: GCF_018294505.1. Lineage (NCBI taxonomy): Eukaryota > Viridiplantae > Streptophyta > Magnoliopsida > Poales > Poaceae > Triticum > Triticum aestivum. The sequence goes on along the minus strand of NC_057808.1, from coordinate 498,406,983 downwards.
ACAATCAGGACAACCATGCTGTTGGTGGTAGCTCCCAAGGTCGAGCAACTTCTCCAGGACTACTCTGATAGCAAAGAGCCAAGCAAGGGTGTGAACCATAGTTTTGGTTGATATTTGCCACCATGTTTTGGATTTGCAGGTACACTTCTTAGATATAAACTGTAATTAGACTTGTTCAAGCTATGTTACTGCGGACGTGCAGTCTTGTATGTTTTTCTGAATATTGATCATATGAGTTCTGGATTTAATCATTTAATAAGAGAATTATTGATTGTTTAATTTTTAAATGTGTATCAATTGGAATATGTGAATTAAAAAGACCAAATGTTCTATTGGACCAAACAATATTTGGGCTCTAAGAAGGCTACGGCCCAAACAATTGTGGACTATCACATCGGGCATTTCTAAGAAGCCAGAACAAAAAGGATACACGAAATGGACATAAAAATGTTGGGCTTGGCCCGTGAAGCCGACCAAAAATTGATAGAAAAAATATAAAAGGCTGAATTGTTGGGTTGGGCCCATGTAAAGCAGCGGACTGGATCAGACTGATTCTAATCAACGACCTTTTCATTTGGTCGCAATTTTCCCACGTCAGTTTGCCACGTCGGATCCGACGTGGCCTGGGCAGGCTACCAGCGACCAAAGCAATTGGCCGTAGGATCAATGACCTTTTGTTTTGGTCGTTGCCTTCAACGACCTTATCACAAAGATGGTCGTTAATTTCCATTAAAGACGGTCAGCTTTTGACCATCTGTTTTTGGTCACAAAAAGGCCGCAAATGAAAAACAATGACCATTCAGCGACCAATAGTGATGGTCGCAAGTTGACATATTTCTTGTAGTGCAAATCAACTTCAAATGAGCCGCAGTTTGTGATACGTCTCCAACGTATCTATAATTTTTGATTGTTCCATGCTATATTATATTCTGTTTTGGATGTTTGATGGGCTTTATTATACACTTTTATATTATTTTGGGACTAACCTATTAACCGGAGGCCCAACCCAGAATTGTTGTTTTTTTTGCCTATTTCAGAGTTTCGCAGAAAAAGAATATCAAACGGAGTCCAAACGGAATGAAACTTTCGGGAACGTGATTTTCAGAACGAACGTGATCCAGAGGACTTGGACCCCACGTCAAGACATCAACCAGGAAGGCATGAGGTAGGGGGCGCGCCTACCCTCCCACGCGCGCCCTCCACCCTCGTGGGCCCCACATTGCTCCACCGACGTACTTCTTCCTCCTATATATACCTACGTACCCCCAAACTACCAGATACGAAGCCAAAAACCTAATTCCACCGCCGCAACCTTCTGTACCCGTGAGATCCCATCTTGGGGCCTTTTCCGGAGCTCCGCCGGAGGGGGCATCGATCACGGAGGGCTTCTACATCAACACCATAGCCTCTCCGATGATGTGTGAGTAGTTTACCTCAGACCTTTGGGTCCATAGTTATTAGCTAGATGGCTTCTTCTCTCTTTTTGGATCTCAATACAATGTTCTCCCCCTCTCTTGTGGAGATCTATTCGATGTAATCTTCTTTGCGGTGTTTTTGTTGAGACCGATGAATTGTGGGTTTATGATCAAGTTTATCTATGAACAATATTTGAATCTTCTCTGAATTCTTTTATGTATGATTGGTTATCTTTGCAAGTCTCTTCGAATTATCAGTTTGGTTTGGCCTACTAGATTGATCTTTCTTGTAATGGGAGAAGTGCTTAGCTTTGGGTTCAATCTTGCGGTGTCCTTTCCCAGTGACAGTAGGGGCAGCAAGGCACGTATTGTATTGTTGCCATCGAGGATAACAAGATGGGGTTTTTTTTATCATATTGCATGAATTTATCCCTCTACATCATGTCATCTTGCTTAAGGCGTTACTCTGTTTTTATGAACTTAATACTCTAGATGCATGCTGGATAGCAGTCGAAGTGTGGAGTAATAGTAGTAGATGCAGGCAGGAGTCGGTCTACTTGTCTCGGACGTGATGCATATATAGATGATCATACCTAGATATTCTCATAACTATGCTCAATTCTGTCAATTGCTCAACAGTAATTTGTTCACCCACCGTAATAATTATGCTCTCGAGAGAAGCCACTAGTGAAACCTATGGCCCCCGGGCCTATTTTCCATCATATTAATCTTCCAACACTTAGCTATTTTTATTGCCTTTTATTTTACTTTGCATCTTTATCATAAAAATACCAAAAATATTATCTTATCATATCTATCAGATCTCACTCTCGTAAGTGACCGTGAAGGGATTGACAACCCCTTTATTGCGTTGGTTGCGAGGATTTATTTGTTTGTGTAGGTGCGAGGGACTCGTGCGTGGACTCCTACTGTATTGATACCTTGGCTCTCAAAAACTGAGGGAAATACTTACGTTGCTTTACTGTATCACCCTTTCCTCTTCAAGGGAAAACCAACGCAGTGCTCAAGAGGTAGCAAGAAGGATTTCTGGCGCCGTTGCCGGGGAGTCTACGCAAAAGTCAACATACCAAGTACCCATCACAAACCCTTATCTTCCGCATTACATTATTTGCCATTTGCCTCTCGTTTTCCTCTCCCCCACTTCACCCTTGCCGTTTTATTCTCCCTCTCTTTTCCGTTCGCTTTTTCGCTCGCTTCTTGTTTGCTCGTGTGTTGGATTGCTTGCTTGTCACGATGGCTCAGGATAATACTAAATTGTGTGACTTTACCAATACCAACAACAATGATTTCCTTAGCACTCCGATTGCTCGTCTTACCGATACTGAATCTTGTGAAATTAATACCACGTTATTGAATCTTGTCATGAAAGATCAATTCGTCGGCCTTCCTAGTGAAGATGCCGCTACCCATCTAAATAGCTTCGTTGATTTGTGTGATATGCAAAAGAAGAAAGATGTGGACAATGATATTGTTAAATTGAAGTTATTTCCTTTTTCGCTTAGAGATCGTGCTAAAGCTTGGTTTTCGTCTTTGCCTAAAAATAGTATTGATTCTTGGAATAAGTGCAAAGATGCTTTTATCTCTAAGTATTTTCCTCCCGCTAAGATTATCTCTCTTAGAAATGATATTATGAATTTTAAGCAACTTGATCATGAACATGTTGCACAAGCTTGGGAGAGGATGAAATTAATGATACGTAATTGCCCTACACATGGTTTGAATTTGTGGATGATTATACAAAATTTCTATGCCGGATTGAATTTTGCTTCTAGAAATCTTTTAGATTCGGCCGCGGGAGGCACTTTTATGGAAACTTTTCCTTAGTTTTACCTCGACCCCGTTTAACCGTACAGTGTTTCCTATGACTCAAGAAAGAAAAAATGAAACTACGAAAACAAAAGTCTTCACGCTTCATAGTCCCCGCATCAATATCAAAGTCTTCAAGGTCAGACCAATTTCCTCATTTTCAAAGTCTTCAAGAAAACCAACTTCCATTGAAGACATACATTTTAGGGGTCGACTTTCATGTAAATATCAAACTCCTCATAGACTTATAGAACCTGTGTACACTCACAAACACATTATTCACTTAACCTATAAGTCTTCAATACACCAAAATCACTAAGGGCACTAGATGCACTTACGAAGATACACAATCTGAAGAGTGCAACCTTCATTTTGAGGTGGGTCTAGGCCAAATTAATATCTTTATTTAGTGTATTCATTACCTTGCAATCTGAGTTAGGACCTAAATGCCTACATTGTTTTTCTTATTCCTATGTTTTCTTGGTTCATAACATCTATAGTTTTGGTGGTATTGATTCAGCTTTGGATTCTCAAGTGGAATTTGGAACATTCTTGGGATATCCAACTAAAAGAAACAAGAAATTTTATACAATTATGAGTAAAGAGAAATTACACTCTCGAGCAATCTCTAGCCTTTGATTTATACATAGATTTTCTCTGAGAGATGCATGCCTATTTTGTACAACATGTGGTTGAGTAGCACAAGATACTACTTGACTTATGTTGAAATATTGGTTAATCCACAACATTTTTTCTTTTCATATTGACAAATTAGAAGAGATATCAACCAACAAACCGCATCTCTAGAAATAATAATTCGTGGATATTAGGACTATCATTACACAAGAAGCAACCTTTGTTCCTAAAACCCATAACCTTCTTTTGGCTAGTCTAGTCCGCTCCGTCACATGGTACCAACAAGAGGTGATTTCAAAATATGTATACGTACATATTTTGGCATGAGCTAATTGTATCAACTAAAATAGGGTTTAATGGCATCTCAAAGGATCGCAAGCTTGTCAAAGAAGAAGTGACCATCAAATGCAAGTTCTTAAGACCTTTAATTATGACCTTGTGGGGACTAGAATAAAATCATATGTGCTCCCGGGCATTAATTAGTGTTGGTCATAATCTCTAGTCTGCTACGCACCGTTAATGCACGAGCAATGCCATGCAGCCAGAAGTATGTACAATGTTTTTCCTTGTAGAGTTAACATTACACCGTTAATTTCTAGCCGTGCATACGAGCATTGTTCAGAATTTATTGTACGGTAGTGGTAGCTGGACCCATGACTCCATATTACTGAATATATTGTTTCCACCACCCAACTAACTGGAGCAAAAATTGAAGAAATTTTGACATAGTTTGGATATATTGATTATTTGTTGGTTAGTTAGGTTGTTGGGGTGCTCATTTTACTGTAGTTTGGAAGAACTATAAAGTTTCATGTTAAGATAAAAAAAATTATCCCCAATACATGCAAGCAACTAAAAGTGACCACTTCAGTTGTTGTATAAGAGAAAGGGTAAATTTAAATCTACATCCTGAATAGGTTTAACATAAATTTCACAAATTTCTCTTCAGAGGAATCTGTGGTGGATGTATTTGGTCTTGAACAAAGTTTATGTCAAATCTAGATCCAAAGAGAAAGAATCTATTTGGGAACTATTAGTCAGGAACCTGGATATAAGAATTTCCAATAAGCTCTTTTCCGACCATGCATAGGGACCTCATGCATATTCATTAAGACCAAAAGGTGAAACATGTTGAAAAGAAGACAAAAGCAACTCGGTCCGATAGGGCTTGAAAGATCTTGTCAAAGGGACGTACACTTCGACCAACACTTTTATAGACTCATGAATGCCGGGAGTGGCAGATTTTCAGGAAATGTGTAAGTGGGTCAATGAAAACATCAGACAAGTCAAGGTCTTGTCTGGTGCGAGCAACATGTAACTACTTATCAATCTGAGGTAACTCTGAATACCCACTATTTCCAGATCGAACCCATGAAAGATGATCATGTGTAACTTGCCCATCATTCTTGCCATTGTAGCTCGATCATGGTCTCTCTTTTTGTTAGTAGCACCTAATACTTTATGCCATAAAAGAACATATATACGAAGCTCAAGATGTTGAGAAGATGTATATGTGAGGTTGTTCGGTGGGGCAGTATAGCATTGATCAGATATGAGTCCGAAAGCAATGAGTCGCTCAACAAACCTTGTATACTGCTGAGATAACGTTAGGTACATGATCAAGACCAAGATACAAGATTGTACATACAGAAAGCACACATGTTGTAAAAAGGAATAGGGAGTGAGTAAGAATGTGGATGAGGAATTAATGTCCCATATTTGTGGCTAGATGCCTGACATAATAGAATAGTTGTACACACGAAATATCATATGGGTAAAAGATATATTGGTTGGTGCCTGCCTAGCAATTTCATTAGTTCAGTATAAAACATCATTACTTGTCCATACATGTGGATTCTCTTGTGTGCATAGGTACCACCCACGTCAACAAGGTGGAGCCATCTGACCAGGACAATGGGTTGCTCACTCACATGGACACACTATGCAACACACACTAGTGCAGAAAAGCCTAGCTATGGCGTGCCAAAAACAGCCTTGCCGGCGTAGGAGCCCCACGCCACCAATATGGCGCTAGTGCTAAAAATTAGTGGTGGCGCTGGAGCCTACGCCAGCAGTAATATACGTGTTTCTGGCGTACGATGTTTGCAACGCCACCACTATATTCACTCACCTAGCAGCGCACAATGTAATTTGCACGCTACGAACATTTCGTGCACAAAAAAAAGGTTTTTCAACACCATGTAGCATTTAGCATTTCACATTAATACTAAGTACATACTATATAACACTAGAACATTAGCAGATAATAGAACATTATGAGTTGATATTTAAGTGGCTGCTAGCTAGCTATAGATCTCACAAACATAACCAGTTAATAGAAACATTACGAGCTAAAACAGTACTAGTACATAGCGCTAATACATAATTAAGCAGTACATTCATGTACTACCCCGCCACACACATAGTTCTAAATGAGGTGGATGACCACCATCATCCTCAAGCCATGGCATCGGATGTTCCTGATGGTGACGAAGATGGCCTGTCCAATCTGGAGATTTTTTCCAGCAAAGAAATTGTTCCATCCCGCGGCGCTGAACACAGTGCGACCGTCCGTGCCAGTGTGTAAGCACAATTCGTGATGGAGCGGCAAGCCCCTTGCCGTAAGACGTAGTCCAGCAATGCCTACTTCATCCGGCTCGATGCCATAGCTCTCACTTAGCCTCTTAGGTAATTTTTGAAGAAAAAACAAATATGGTAAATGAGCATGTAACATTACTACACACTAGCTAATTAATTAAGCATATCACGCATTACTACACACTAAGCATATCCTCAAATTCTACACTAATAAGCGCATATATATCACAACACATTACTAAGCATATCACATTACTACACACTAGCTGAGCATCCATCACGTTCTACACTAAGCATATCACATTATACTACACACTAAAGCTATATATATATATATATATATATATATATATATATATATATATATATATATATATATATATATATATATATATATATATATATATATACTACACACTAGCTGAGCATTCATCACGTTCTACACTAAGCATATCACATTATACTACACACTAAAGCATGTCCTCAAATTCTATACTAAGCATATATATCATCAAATTTCAACACTAAGCATATCACATTACTACAAGCATGTCACAAGTAAGCATATATATCATCAAATTTCAACACTAAGCATATCACATTACTACAAGCATATGTCACAAGTAAGCATATATATCATCAAATTTCAACATTAAGCATATCACATGACTACAAGCATGTCACAAGTAAGCATATATATCATTAAATTTCTATACTAACAAGTAACATACCATGACATGGCGACACACATTTGTCCTTGTCAGGCGGGTCGTGAATGGCAACCCGACGTACCATCACGTGGAGGAAGTATGTACTAGAGGTTGGCCGATTTGTCCTTGCTTAGCCTGATTCCTTTGGCATAGAGGGCTGCATCAAGTGGGTCATCATCTTCGTCATTGTTGATGTAGATAACAGCCAGCCTTGGAGTTTGTCTTCTGAAGGAGAAGCTGATAAGTTCACCCCCAGTGAGATGCATGTGGTTGATGAAACGATTCCAGTCATCTCCTCCAATCTGGGATGTTTTTCGTCCCTTGTGGACCTCCATAGTGTAGCTAGGGGCCCCCCCTGGAGCGTCAAAGATCACACTGTCTTCGGTAATGAGCGCACTGAACTCCAGTCTCACATTGCAAGGGACGATTTGTGTAAAAAACCAAAAAACAAACACATTGCATTGCGGGAAATAGCAAGAAAAACAAAAGAAAATGCTGTTATAAAGGTTCATGTAATGCGTTACCGCCGCAGGAACAAAGCACGAGTGGAAGTAGATGCCAAACAGCGTGCCACTTGAAAGGTCGGTTGCGCACCTTGACTTGCACACTGGACATGGCCGTGGCGGCTGCTCCATTCTACATATAATACAATTGAAACTAAGGATGTGTTTGATAGCGAAGTATTGACAAATTAAAGTATTGGATAACCACAGTAATTTAACAAGTAGGTACAAGCAGATGGTGACGGGTTGGGGCCTAAGTATATAAACACTTTGTACACTAGTAATTGCATACACAAATAAACAAAAATTCTACACAAAGCTACAATTTCTACACTAGTAATTATCACTAACTACAATTTCTATGACACAAAGCATCCATGCAACTAACTTTGGATTCTACATGACGCAAAGCAATCCATGATATACATACTAAAATTTCTACACAAATTAAAACAATCCCCTAAGGGCATCTACAATATCAAAAATATAAAAAAGGCATCTAACTTTGGATTCTACATGACACAAAGCAATCCATGATATATATACTAAAATTTCTACACAAATTAAAGCAATCCCCTAAGGGCATATACAATATCAAAAATATAAAAAAGACATCTAAAATGTGACTCCGGGATTCACTAAAATGCGAACGGACGACGTGGGAGAGTGGAGAGGAAGGAGATGTGATGGGGGAGTATAGTGGATCTAACCTTGGTGCCGGCGAGGGGCGGCAACGGGGCGTCAACGGGCCGGCGGCGGCGGTGGCTTTGGTCAGGGGGAGGGGTGTGAAATGAGAGAGAGCGGTGACTTAATCTTGTACTAAGTTGACTCTGATATATTATCGCTGGCGTTGGGAGAAAGTGCAACGCCATAGCTAATAATAGGCCAAATAAAAAAAGACTAAGATTAATAATGAAAGACTTGACAAAATAAAAGACTTGCATATGGCTAATGGTTAACAACGACACACATGTAGAATAGGCAATCGAGCAAAGATTATACACTACCAACCAGAGAAACCTTGGCGATGTTCTGTAAGATTTTCACCATGGCTAGAGCATGTACATGAATTTAGCGCAATGAAATGGCATCATGCATCATGATGCTCTAGTTAAGAAAATCATCATGGACATCTCAAGATCAACTCAAACATATCTTCGAGGATAGGAGGCCAACCTACTTAAATTGTTCTATACAACTACAAGCATATGAGGAGCTATGAGTATGTTCGCTACACGAGTGTACGTGCGACCAATCAAATTATTTAGAGATCCCTGTGGTGAATGGAACAGAGCATATAACATGAGTCTCCACTTGTCACTAGTGGAAAAACGGCTAGCCACAACTATCGTTGGTGGCGTGCCATTTCCCATCGTCAACGCCAGCACTATTTTTGCCAAATAGTGCTGGCGTAGGACAAATCAGCACACCAGCTTTATATGATTAGTGCTAGCGTTGCTTTTCTTCGAAACGCCACAAATCTTTTGGCCCATATGCACTCAACGTCTGGAACGCACGGGTAGCGTTGATTTTATTTGTACGTCATAGTTAATTTATCAGTGATGGCGTCCGTCTGCTTTGTACGCCAAAACACTTTTCCATTTGATCAAGTGTTTTATGTATTTAATTATTAAACTAGTCACAAAATAATAGAAATTTTATATTATGCGTTTTGTGATAATTAATTTTACTATTTTTATCAACTTAGGAATTTTATTTCTTTACTACCAGTTCAAATTACGAAGCCTATGCTACATGTGTGTCGTTGTTAACCATTAGCCATATGCACTAAACTATGCACTATTGTGTTTCATTGTTGTTAGTTTTTTGCGTGTAGGGTGAGGCTCAGGTGAGCCCAACCCAGTGACCGCATTGCCCATCGGGGGGCAGCTTGGGTGAAACCCTACCCGTCGTCGCCTCCTCTTCTCCCATCCCCTCCCCCAGCTATCCCTGGAGGACGCTAGTGGTGGCGGGGATGCATTCTCATGCATCGATCTCTCAGGTGGGGATCTCTCCAGCCATGGAGCTTGGACATTGGGGCATCAACCTGGGGTGCCCTAGGCAGTTATCATACTGATGTTCTACATGGGCGGTGGCGTTCGGTGTGGGTGGCGATGGGCCTCCGATGCCCAGATCTAACAACAACAACTTGAGGTTGGTCGGCAGTGGCGACGAGGAAGCGACAACGACAACGACTACCCGAAGGCGTGTGGCGGAAGGTCGCGGCTACGGGTCTTGGCTCGTTGTCAATCTCAGCTTCTACCACACGGCATCTGGATACGTGCGCGTGAAATGGCTCTCGACCTCATGTGGCTCACTGCATGCTATGACAGTTATGTGCTCACACTCTTAGATTTGGTCACGTGGTGATATCCATGCCAAGGATATGCACGCGAGCGCCTGCCTTCGGCTATGAATGCCATGGAACGGTTTGTATTCCATTCCATACAAACTCGTCTTCTTCACCAAAGGGTAGTGGCAAACACAATATCTTCAGCTTGGTAGTGCTCTTCGAGCACCGAGTCTCAAGGACGGGGTTGAAAACCCTAGGTATGACCTTTGGTGGTTGCCCTGTCAATGGCGGTGTTTTACGTGCCATGTCCTTGTTTAATACACTGCTTTGGAGTATGTTCAGATGTGCACGTCAGAGTGAAATCCCAAGATTTGTAAGTCGCTGGCCATGTCGGCTTTCTTTGTTTCTTCTCCTTATCCTTTTTGGCTATGTGCAGCCTTGATATCTTGATTCGGTCTTGATATTGTGTCATTGTAGAGCCCGGGTGTAATTGGTATCATCTTAACATTAATCTATTACCCTTTGTCAAAAAAGGATGAGGCTCTCACTAGGATAGCATGCTTAGACAAAAAGGTAGAAAACAGATGAGTATCCTAATTAGATCGCTCTCAACACTTGGTATCATCTTAATATTAATCTATTACCTAAGTATTGTAGAGTAAGGCGGTGGAAGTGCATTCATATATTAGGATTTTATGCTTTTGTTTAAACCGCCAAGAATAGCGTCGGTGTGCAAGGCTGCCCACCTGATCATGCATCCACACCTTGATTCAAATACGAAGATGAATGAAGATAAGTTGCTAACACTTTTTGTTGTGGGCTTCAGGCAACCAGTCAAGTAGTGCCTGCTTTCATTTTTAGGTTATTTGCATTTGCATAGGGATAATCATGATAAAAAACCTAGCCATTTTAATGTAGATGTGTTTTCCATACATCCATCAAACTAAAGATCGTCTAAGTGACCACATGGCAGGTCATATGCGTGTCATGTCAGTCAACACATTGCAAGCGATCGTCTAATTTATACTGTATTAAACCACTGCACTAAGTTGTACAAAACCTTATATTTGGTAACAGTTGGCTGAGCTGAAGCAGTAGCATGTTGGATAGCCTCAAATCACTTGTAGAGACATGCCGGTCTTGAAAGATATGGCCATTCATAATCCCAGAGATCAGCAACAAAGGCTATGAAATGCACACAGAGAACATTAGGAACAGGACGTCACAGGGAGATCCACGGTATAGTCAAAGTCTCCTGAGACACATGGAAGCTAAGATCAAGGTGGCAACTAAGCGATCTAGCTGAGAGACTACCTCCTGATGCCCTCTATTCTCAGACTCAAATGACGATGTCTTTTTATCAACCAAAACCATCAAAACCACTCACATCTCGTCTTTGCTTCTGAAACTCATCGTCTCTTTTTCCAAGTGTCTCATGTTGCGCAGAACAAACATTCGTCTGCCTATATGTTGAGATTAAGGTTTGTAAGGAGATGTATAAATGGGTAGCCGAATTGACCGGGTAACATAGGTACACGAGGAGGGCGGATGAGGAAGCAATGACCCCCTAAGTCCTTTTTTTTCTCAAGCACGTGCAATGTAAGTTTGACGACAACAGAACACACACATAAGAAAACCTAATGTGGTACTTTTTTCTTGTGTCTATATACTTATTTTTCTTGGAACAGGAAGAATTTAATTATCATCGCCGGTCTCTGCATCTTGAACTTGAAGTGCATCAAGAGGCAATAAAATACCAGTTATCATGAGAGAAAATTTCTACAATATCAATGAATCTATCCAATAGCAATGGCCAGTCCAACCATTAAAGGACATTTCGAAGCTCTTTGGAAAACCATCTTCATACTAGAAGGGTTGGGCGCACTTTGCTGCGCCGTTGGTGCTGTTGGGTTTCTTAAAAACATTACTCATTCTGTTTCAAAATATAAGATGTATTACATTTTTTTAAAGTCAATCTTTTTAAATTTGATCATATTTGTAGAGAAATATATCAAAATCCATAATACCAAATCGGTATAATTAGATTCATCATGAAATGAATTTTCATTTTTTGTTTAATACTGTGGATGCTGACATTTTTGGCTCTGAACTTGATCAAAGTTAAAGGAATTTGTCTTTCCAAAAAATAATAGAGTTTTTTTATAGTTTGATGATTTGGTGGGCCTTCTTGATGTGATTCTGTGTTATCCACTAATAAACCCATATTTGTGTGGGGAAATTTCTGGGTCGGTAGTTGCATGTACTATATTGGTGCTACAGTATCACATGGTGGCGTTTCTTTCTTCTAGGTGGTGGGAGAGTGCGCAGGATTGATATGTTTTTATAGGCCGGCCGCTGCTGATTGATTTGAAAAATAATTTGCTCCATAATTGAATACCTCAATCGAATTGAAGAGCTTCAAAATTAGGGAACAATAGTGACTTAAAATAATTGAATGAGGGAGCTCCTTGAGCAATTGTTGACCCAGTCAAAATTGAGTGGCTCAATTTAAATTGAAGACCTCAATTAATTGTGAGGCCTTAAAAATTAGGAAGCATGGTGTATAGTATAAAAGAATTGAATGAGAGAGCTTTGAGAAATTATTGACCCGGTCAAATTTAGGTGACCCAATTTCGATTGAAGAGCTCAACTGATTGTGAGCACTTTAAAATTAGGGTGCTTAGTGTTATAGAGGATTCATCGCAAAGCCTTTTGGAAAGGGGATGCACATGTACAAATGTTGCCGGACCTACTGATGCCCTCTGAAAAATATCATCAATCTATCATGTTTTGGTTTCAAGGATAATTCTGAAGCAATAACGAGTAGTGCAATACGTACATGTAGCTGGTGTAATACTGTTATATCTTATATGTATTACTAAGGCTGGCGATCGATATGGTGGTGTCCGAGGTACTCCTAGTTCTTGCGAGATCATTGGATACAACTTCAGATTCTGATTCTCAAGCAAGTTGTGTAGGTAAACTAGTTACAGTTTTGGTACACAAACGTGTACTCGATGTTATTGAAGCCCCAAAGTTTAATGCTATGGTTAGATGTTATCTTAATTATTCTTGTATATTTGTGGATGCTTGCAAAGAGGGTATAGTCATAAATCTTTTGTTTGCTCAAGTAAAAACAACACATTATATAGGCTGCACACAAATAAATATCAAAGCGATGAATGCAACTCAATGAAACTACATGAAAGTAACTTGGTGAAATTCCCGTGTCTCCTCGAGAGCAACTTGATTCCTATAAATAAAACATCCGACTTGTTCTAACCACAATTAAGGATTGTGACACTTGCTGCACAATTGCACTTTTGTTACAATTTAAGTTCATGCAATTATTCAGGTGATCAAACAAACCATCGAACAATCTTTACAACTTTCACAATGAATACTTGCTGAAATCCATCAACCAATTCCTTATGTTCCTCTACGAGACTCTTAATTGCCGAAAAGGGCTATAATAGATACCCTACACTGTGGGTTATCAAGGGACATCCGTCCCGAGCTCATGCCAAATGAACGCAAGAAGGCTAAAGAGGAATATGATCCTTACATTACTTAGGAGGAGGAAATTACAAGTGAGACTACTTTGCTTGAGGATGTCACAGAAACGTTTTTTTTTGCGGGGAATATGACATATTTTTTGCTCTGATAATAGGTTACATTCGACTAACAAAGGATGTGAGTTATAATCTGAAGGACGGGGCAACCAACATGCGGTGTGATCCTCGGTTCTACCACAATTAGCTAAAACACGACTAACCATGTTTTGATTTCTATCTAGGTTCTCCAGCACGATCTCACGAAGACGTACATATATCATCTATTCTCTTTTAGTAATTGGCACATAGGTGATCGGTCCACCATAGTTCTGCCAAGCACCGCGAGCAAAGTCACACAATCACTTGGGAGGACTATGGGTTTATCGGTCCACTAGAGTGCCAACCCTGCCCCTTCCATGGCAGCACATACGTACCTCGGCTTCCTAAGCATCTGAACAATTGAACAAACAACAAGACGCAACAAAGCCATGCGACAAACCTCATGACGTAGCACCATCCTGCTCTCGCCAAGCCATCCGCTTTTAGAAAGGAACCGTCTATGGATAGCGTCGTCCATCCCATAGAATCACATCTGGCGGTGGTGGCTTGGACTTTTCCACCTGGCTTGAAGTTTCACTTTGAGTTGCTACTGGCCACTTGATCTAGTCTAGGAAAGTAGGAACTGTCACCAATAGAGTCCCATCTAGGGTATTCCGTTTGCACAAATGCTAGCCATTTTTGTAAAGCTTCTATCGGGGTTTGTGAAGCTTCCAACTGGTTATTTCTTTTCTTTATTTTTTGTTGGGGTTTCTTTGGTTTTTTCTTTTCCCTTTTTTTAATTTTTGTTTTTGCATTTTGAATTTAATATTTTATTCAAATTCATGAATATTTTTAAAATTCGCAAAGTATTTTAAATTCTGTCAACATTTTAAAATTATGAACATTTCTAAAAAGTTTTTTTTATTTCCCAAACATTTTTCGCGTTCGCGAACCTTTTTTGAATGCACCTTTTTAAATCTCTAAATCTTATTTGAGTTCACGAACTTTTTTGAATTATCGAACTTTTTTTGAATTCATGAATTTTTTTTCGATCCCTGAACATTTTTTTCATTACTTATTTTAAATTCGTGTTCTTTTAAATGAAGGATTCTTTTTGAATTCAAGATTTTTTTAAACTGTTTTAATATACTAAAATTTAATCTATTAAAAAACTAACTTTTTTTTGCCTAAACTAGTGTGACCGAGCGAACGAGCTACCTGGGCCATCTACTCTCGGAAAGGCTGCCAAGGAGGAGGTCTCCCAGAGCAGCGACGGCGACGCTAACCCTACTGGTCGCCGGAGCGAAGCCGAGTGCCGGCACCCCGCGCCGCCACACCCCATCCCTCCCCACGCCTGCCGGTACCCAACCTGAAGACTGTTAGAATTAATGGGCTAGGCCCATAGCAATTTCTGAAATCTCAAAGCCCATGTGTAAAATGGCAAGTGGTGGTGCTAAATTTAGTCCCACCTTGGAAGTTGAAGAAGAGTTGGACCTCTTTATATAGTGGGTTCTCTCCACCACTCTAAGTGGTGTGTCAGAAGAGAAAGGGAAAACCACACGCGCGCGCTCGCTCGCCTCGCCTGGGCGGGGCGGGGCGGGCATGCGACATGCGCATGAATGGTCCGCCGAAATCCAGTCCGTCTCCTTGCAGGAGCGCAGCTTCCTTTTGCCGTTTTATTTTTATGTCTTGGCAGACAAGTTTTTGATTTCTTGTCCGGTAAGTATACGAATTAGAAACCGAGTCGGTTTGGGATTGTGGTCGCGACACAATACCGCCTCTGGTCCTAATATATATACAGCTACCGGCTGCGGCCAGAGACACACCGAAAAACACCTAGGGTTTTGCCTCATCTCACAACTTGCGCCGCCATCGTAGTCTACTCCATCCCAAACGCCGGCGTGCATCGGCGCGTGGGAGAGCAGGTCCCCGGAACCGTTCGTCTTTGCGATCCTGCACCGGGAGAGGACGAATTAGGTTTTTGGGAAGCGCTGTGCGCGACTGCTCAAATTCGTCATCACGGGTCGTCTTCCGTCCAAGTCGGGCGGTGCTACTCATCGTCGTATTCATCGCCGTCAGCAGCAGATTGTCGCCAACATCGTCATCAACACTGTCGCACCCATAATAGCTAACGATCAGTACGTCCAACATCCTCTGTTCATGTCTGTTTCTACAGCTATTGTTACGTGTTTGCTGCTGTTATGCATGTCTTGCTGTTCTTCTAGTTTGCTAGATTATTGCATGCTAGTATCTCTTCTAGTCATGAATTATTTACTGGAATTAATCATGAACTTGCCTAATATTCCAACAATCCAAAAACCTAATTATAGGCAATTTCCTGAGTTAACTATGGCTGGATTCGCTGATGCACTGAGGCCGGATAAGTTTACCGGTGTGCACTTTAAGAGGTGGCAGGTGAAGACCACGCTCTGGCTTACTGCTCTGAAAGTTTTTCACGCTAGTGTTGGTGCTCCAGAGGGAATGACCGACGAAGATCGGAGAAAATTTCAGGAAGCCAATACTATGTTTGTGGGATGCATTCTGAGTGTTCTTGCTGACCGTCTGTGTGATGTGTACATGCACATAAACGACGGAAAAATTCTGTGGGATGCACTGAATGCAAAATTCGGTGCAACAGTTGCAGGCACTGAACTGTACATCATGGAGAGTTTTCATGACTACAAGATGGTGAATAACCGTTCTGTGGACACCTCTAGAACTCATACATTCTGATCTTTGTCAGATGAATGGTGTGTTGACAAAAGGTGGAAAGAGATATTTCATGACTTTGATTGATGATGCGACTAGATTTTGCTATGTTTATTTGTTGCAAACTAAAGATGAAGCATTAGACTACTTTAAAATCTATAAAGCTAAAGTCGAAAATCAACTAGAGAGAAAGATCAAGCGTCTTAGGTCCGATCGTGGTGGAGAGTATTTTCCAAAAGTTTTTGATGAATTTTGTGAGGAACATGGTATTATTCATGAGAGGACGCCTCCCTATTCACCTTAATCAAATGGAGTGGCCGAGAGGAAAAACCGCACATTGACTGACTTGGTGAATGCCATGTTAGACACTGCTGGTTTATCTAAGGCATGGTGGGGGGAGGCTCTATTGACTTCATGTCATGTCCTGAATAGAGTTCCCAACAATAATGAAGAGAAAACCCTTATGAGGAGTGGGTTGGGAGAAAACCATCACTTTCTTATTTGCGCACTTGGGGATGTTTGGCAAAGGTCAATATTCCTATTCCTAAGAAACGCAAACTTGGACCAAAGACAGTGGATTGTGTCTTTCTAGGGTATGCTCAACGGAGCATTGCTTATAGGTTTTTAGTGGTAAAATCAGAAGTACCTGATATGCATGTTGATACTATAATGGAATCTCGTGATGCAACATTTTTTGAGAACATATTTCCTATGAAAGATATGCATAGCATTGCTAGATTTTCTTCTGAGATAATTCCTGAATCTAGTACAACTGATGAATATTTCGAACAATCACATGAGGAAGTCCTTGAGAAGGATAACAATGAAGTTCCTAGAAGGAACAAGAGACAAAGGATTGCAAAATCCTTTGGTGATGATTTCATTGTATACCTTGTGGACGACACACCCAAGACGATTGCAGAAGCATATGCATCTCCGGATGTAGATGATTGGAAAGAAGCTGTTCATAATGAGATGGACTCAATTCTTTCTAATGGAACTTGGGAACTAACTGATAGACCATATGGTTGTAAACCTGTGGGCTGTAAGTGGGTGTTCAAAAAGAAGCTAAAGCCTGATGGTACTATTGATAAGTACAAGGCGCGGCTAGTGGCCAAGGGCTACACTCAGAAAGAAGGCGAAGATTACTTTGACACCTATTCACCCGTTGCCAGAATGACCACCATTCGAGTGTTACTTTCCTTGGCTGCCTCTTATGGTCTTATCATTCATCAAATGGATGTAAAGACATCTTTTCTCAATGGAGAGTTGGAAGAGGAGATCTATATGGATCAGCCTGACGGGTTTGTGGTAAAGGGTGAAGAGAGAAAGGTGTGCAAGTTGTTAAAATCTTTGTATGGTCTGAAACAGGCACCTAAGCAATGGCATGAGAAGTTTGAAAGAACTCTGACTTCTGCAGGATTTGTCATTAACGAGGCTGATAGGTGTGTTTACTATCGCCATGGTGGGGGCAATAGTGTCATATTATGTTTGTATGTGGACGACATACTGATCTTTGGTACAAACATTAATGCAATTAATGAGGTCAAGTCTTTTCTATCAAAAAGTTTTGACATGAAAGATCTGGGAGAAGCCGATGTAATTCTAAACATCAAACTTATTAAGGATGAGAGTGGGATTACATTAACGCAATCTCACTATGTTGAGAAGGTCTTGAACCGATTCGGTTTTATGGATAGCAAGCCTTCTCCAACACCTTATGATCCCAGCGTGACACTCGGAAAGAACAAGAAAGAAACGAGAGATCAATTAAGATACTCTCAAATTGTCGGTTCACTCATGTACTTAGCTAGCGCTACAAGACCAGATATCTCTTTTGCTGTGAGCAAACTGAGTAGGTTCATGTCCAACCCGGGTGATGATCATTGGCATGCACTAGAAAGGGTCTTGCGCTATCTGAGAGGTACTATGAGTTACGGAATTACTTATTCAGGGCATCCTGCTGTGCTAGAAGGATATAGTGATTCAAACTGGATCTCCGATGTTGATGTACTTTACGCAACAAGTGGGTATGTATTTACTCATGGTGGTGGCGCAGTGTCATGGAGGTCTTGCAAGCAAACCATATTGACGAGGTCAACTATGGAAGCAGAATTAATTGCTTTGGACACAGCTACTGTTGAGGCAGAATGGCTGCGTGAGCTCTTGATGGACTTGCCGGTTGTTGAAAAACCTGTACCGGCTATTCTTATGAATTGTGATAACCAAACGGTTATCGCTAAAGTGAACAGTTCTAAAGATAATGCAAAGTCATCAAGACACGTGAAAAGACGTTTGAAGTCTGTCAGGAAGTTGAGAAACTCCGGAGTAATAACTGTTACGTATATACAAACAGACAAAAACCTGGCAGATCCCTTTACAAAGGGACTATCACGAAATGTGATAGATATTGCATCGAGGGAGATGGGTATGAGACCCATAGATGTTACACCATAGTAGTAACCCAACCTTTGTGATCGGAGATCCCGTGAATTAGGATCTGGGAAGAACAAGCTATTGGTTAACTGAGGAGAGTAATAACTTATGATCGTCTCCAAGTGAATATGCAAAACTCTCAGAGCTGTAAGGCTCAGATCTGTAAGGCAGGTTGGCAACATGCCTTAATGTGGTTCTATTGGCTATAATTAGCAAAGATGCTGTCCTACAGAGCAGTCTTGAAAGAACACACCTATATGAGTTCTGACTGTAAACGTCGCAGTCTATGAGATTTGGGTGATCTCTAGTAAGCTCATGAAGAGACCAGGGAGTATGACGTATAAGCTCCAAACCGCGGGGTAGCCTACTGGCGGTCAGGTACTGGTTAAGACTTTGAGTGAAACCTGTTCACACAAAACTAGCAATTCAAGGCATAGTCCATTGTCAAGTTGTGAATGGATGTAGCTTAAAGTTCTAGGCAGAAGTTCAACTTAACAGTCTCTGCTGAAACACTGGTATATTAAACAAGTGGTGAGAGAAGGCAAATCTCTAAATGGGTATTTGAGATCTGGTGCGGGATTGTTAGAATTAATGGGCTAGGCCCATAGCAATTTCTGAAATCTCAAAGCCCATGTGTAAAATGGCAAGTGGTGGTGCTAAGTTTAGTCCCACCTCGGAAGTTGAAGAAGAGTTGGACCTCTTTATATAGTGGGTTCTCTCCACCACTCTAAGTGGTGTGTGAGAAGAGAAAGGGAAAACCACACGCGCGCGCTCGCTCGCCTCGCCTCGCCTGGCCGGGGCGTGGCGAGGCGAGGCGAGGCGAGCATGCGACATGCGCGTGAATGGTCCGCCGAAATCCAGTCCGTCTCCTTGCAGGAGCGCAGCTTCCTTTTGCCGTTTTATTTTTATGTCTTGGCAGACAAGTTTTTGATTTCTTGTCCGGTAAGTATACGAATTAGAAACCGAGTCGGTTTGGGATTGTGGTCGCGACACAATACCGCCTCTGGTCCTAATATATATACAGCTACCGGCTGCGGCCAGAGACACACCGAAAAACACCTAGGTTTTGCCTCATCTCACAACTTGCGCCGCCATCGTAGTCTACTCCATCCCAAACGCCGGCGTGCATCGGCGCGTGGGAGAGCAGGTCTCCGGAACCGTTCGTCTTTGCGATCCTGCACCGGGAGAGGACGAATTAGGTTTTTGGGAAGCGCTGTGCGCGACTGCTCAAATTCGTCATCACGGGTCGTCTTCCGTCCAAGTCGGGCGGTGCTACTCATCGTCGTATTCATCGCCGTCAGCAGCAGATTGTCGCCAACATCGTCATCAACACTGTCGCACCCATAATAGCTAACGATCAGTACGTCCAACATCCTCTGTTCATGTCTGTTTCTATAGCTATTGTTACGTGTTTGCTGCTGTTATGCATGTCTTGCTGTTCTTCTAGTTTGCTAGATTATTGCATGCTAGTATCTCTTCTAGTCATGAATTATTTAGTAGAATTAATCATGAACTTGCCTAATATTCCAACAAAGACCTCCGTACAGCACCGGCGTACGATCCCGTCCCGCCTCTTCGGGTGCTCTTCAGTCGTCAGGCAGCTAGCTAGGCACGGGCTCAGGGCGACAGAGGCACCCACATCCGGCAAGCACGGCGGCGTACGCAGCACTCCACGGCGAGTCGGCAACGGCAGCAGCACCGTGAGTGTTCCAAATTCTGATCCTTCACAATTTCTGATTTTCCCGGTTGAGAGGAGAACAGAGGATAATTCTTAAATGTATCGATTGATTCATTGTTGGCTGTTTGCATTCGTCTACTGATTCGTTTTGCATCGTGAGAACTTTTGCATCGAACCTTTTTGTATCAACCATCCACTATCATGTCTTGTAGTATTACTGTGAACTTTCATTTCGTATATTGTTCCCACCATAATCTCACTGAATTATTGCTGTCTGCTTGCTGAAGATGAGCAAAACAGACAGTGGCTTCTTATTTTCCATCACAGAAAAACCCAACCGATCGTCAACTTCGTATCAGTGCTCGCTAAATGAGCAAAAGACTCTGTTACTTGCCTTTTTAGTACTGTAGATTCCTTGTGCAGCCAAGGTGTTTTTGGTCTTTGTAGATTGTTCTGTTTCTTTCTTACCTTTTTAGTATCAGAAAGGATTTGTTCTTGTCACACTCACAATACAGGCTCGAGCTAAACATAAGATTTTAGTACTTTGCTTTATTTTATTTTTTACTCGTCTTGTACTTTACCATGGAGCAGGTTAGTCCATCGTTGAACCGCATAACGAGGCTGTTGCAGTAGCAGCTGGAATGAAGTTTAGGGTTTTTTTTTTAACCGGGCATCACCCCTTTCCATTACTTGACATAACGAAAATACAAATAGTTTGTCCGGACTGCTACTACCCAGGAAACTAGAAAGGGGAACGCGAGTTCAACGCATCTGTGGGAAACCCGCTGCAAGCACTCGTCATCGAGCAGCCTGCCGCGGGGCGAAAACCCACATACACCAAATATTAGTATCAAACATACTAGAATTAAGGGGACTCCAACAGGGCTCACGCAGGAGCAGCAAAACATCCTGAGACAACGACAGAACCCAGCTTTAGCTCCAGATTGCAACCGAGATCTCCCATCAGTCCAGCATCTTCTCACCCGGCGCTGCGCAGATCCTCATAATGGCTGAAGCGCTGGCCTTCAACATCTTGGACCCCCGTTCTATCATCTCCCGATCCTCTCCATTCATCATCCAGCCACATGCTGAAAAGCTCACAGCAAAAGGGGTTTTAAGATTTTTCAGTTCAAAGGTAGCTTGGTTGCGACAATTCCAAATTGCCCAACAAATGGCCGCTAATCCGAAGGTGTAAAATCTTTCACCATCAGGGAGGAAAACATAACACCAGGAAAAAAATTGTGAAATATTGTTTGGGCATCTATCAGTACCCAAAGCACAGCCCACCGTCCTCCAGACCACTCTGGCTACAGGACATGTAAAGAAGAGATGCTGAGAGGTCTCTCTGTCTCTACAAAATGAACATTTCGGATTACCAGCCCAGCGTCTTCGCTTCATGACATCTCTTGTCAAGACAACATCTTGGAACAGCTGCCAAAGGAATATTTGAATTTTAAGTGGAATTTTAGCTTTCCAAATCTACTTGTAGTTGCATCCCGCTAAATTCCTCTCAAGGTACTCATACACTGATTTAGTTATGAATTTTTTCTTTCCCCCCAGGGTCCACACAACTTGGTCCGAGCTCTCTGATAAGTGCCAAGAGGCAACTGTAGCTCTCAGCTCGTCCCACTGAGCCACTAATGGGGAGTGGAGTTGTCGAAGGAAAAAGTTCACCCCCACACCATTATTGAACTTAGCCACTGTGATATCTTGATCATTGCAAATGTTATATAGTGCAGGGTACTTCTGATGCAAAGGAGGTTCATTATTCAGAGGATCTTTCCAAAGTCTGGCAATATTACCAGAGTTCAGCTCAACTCCTCTCCCAGCTAGATAGTATTCTTTCACTTTCATAATCGCCTTCCAAATGGGCGAATCACTAAATTTGCACTTAACAAAGGCTACTGTGTCTTTATTCAAGTATTTAGCACGGATAATGTCTTGCCACAGCCCTTGCTGCGTCTCCAGTTTCCACCACCACTTGGTGAGTAAACTGATATTTTGTTTCCGGAGGTCTTTCACCCCCAAACCACCTTTTTTCTTAGATCTACATATTCTAGTCCATCTCACAAGATGATATCTCTTGCGACCATCATGCTCTTGCCAAAAGAAACGTTTGCGATGCTTGTCTAACTTTGTAATGACCATCTTAGGTAGCAAGAACATGGACATGTAGAAATATATGATGTGGTAAGGGAGGCATTAAGTAGTATAAGCCTCCCTCCAGAGGATGCCGCATTGCCAATCCAGGCTTCACAACATTTCAGAAATCTTTCGTCAGCAAAGTCCCAATGTAAACCCCGAAGAGTGGAGTAGCTAACAGGAACGCCCAGGTATTTCATAGGAAAATGTCCTATCTGGCAATTGAAGAGATCGGCATGAAATGCCAGAGTGTCATCATCCCCTCCAATACACAGAATTTCGCTTTTCAGGAAGTTAATTTTAAGCCCCGACATGAGCTCAAACATGTAAAGTAACAATTTCAGGTTCACCGCAACTTCTTTATCATGCTCAAAGCAGATGACCGTGTCATCAGCGTATTGAAGAATAGCCACCCCATCCTCAATCAGGTCCGGTGCTAATCCAGTGATTAGTTTCTCTTTCTGTGCATTGCAGATCATTTTTGATAAGGCCTCCACAGCCAGGTTCAACAAGAAGGGGGATGGGGGTCACCTTGACGCACCCCTTTGTAACTTTGAAAGTACGGGCCTTTCTCATTGTTCAGCTTAACACTAACAGTGCCATTGTGTAAAATACTTCTCACCCAGCCGCACCAAGTTGGGCTAAACCCCCGATCTCGGTGACAAGCTAGTAGGAAATCCCAATCAATTTTGTCGTAGGCTTTCTCAAAGTCTAATTTCAAGACTATACCCACCCTTTTTCTTTTGATGTGTATGATGCAACACCTCATGAAGAGATAGGATCCCATCCATAATATTCCTCTGCTTGATAAAGGCGTTCTGATGCCTACTAATCAGCTTGTCAGCATAGATTGCTACCCGATTATCCATTACTTTGGTAATCAATTTATAGGGACATCTCAATAAACAAATGGGACGATATTGCTGGATTTTACTAGCCCCCTTCATCTTTGGGATCAAGGTAATAGTCCCATAGTTTAGGCGAGCTATATCAAGTTTATTCGAGTGAAAAGCCTCAAACAGGCGCATGATGTCATTTTTGACAAACTCCCAACAATGCATATAGAACTCAGCCGGGATATTGTCCGGGCCCGGGGCTCTATTGCTTTTCATGCTGAATAATGCTTTTTTCACCTCCTCTTCAGTGAATTTATTTGTGAGTAAGATATTATCTTCCTCATTAAGTTTCTCTTCTTCTGACCATGTATCAGGGGACAAATGAAACATGTTACCTCCAGCGGGGCCAAAGAGGTCTTTATAAAAGGAAGTGGCATGAGCCAACAGATTCTGCGTGCCCTCAATAGTCACCTCTCCCGCAGTGAACGAGTGAATGGTATTTTTCCGTTTTCTGCCATTCGCAATCCTATGATAAAAGGTTGTATTCCGGTCTCCTTTGAGCAACCATCGCTCATTGGATTGTTGCAACCAGAATAGCTCTTCCATAAACAATAGTTCATTCAACTCCGCATTCAGGCTGGTCCTTTTTTCATAAACTTCTGGCTCAAGAGGTCCATCCTCTTCTAGCCTCTCGATCTCTTCTAGTTCTTCTTTAATGTGTTTTTTCCTTTTTCTGGCATGCCCAAAGGAATGAGAGCCCCATCCTTTAAAATATTTTTTGATACGCTTGAGTTTGATATTGAGCACATCAATAGGATCCTCAGAGTTGACAGGTTGCTCCCAAATCTTTTTGGCCTTAACATAAAAGTCCTCATTACTAAGCCAAGTTAGCTCAAATCTGAACTCACGATTGTGAGAGGGGCCTGGTTTCACACATCCCGTGTCCAAGAGTAAAGGATTATGATCTGAGGTGTCTCTAACTAGTTTTCGAACAGTTACCAGGGGAAACAAGTCCTCCCAATCAAAGCTCATAAGGATTCTATCTAACTTCTCCAAAGTAGGGTGCTTCTGTTTATTAGACCACGTGTATTTCCCCCCTCCCATATGGATTTCTCTCAGCTTCAGAGACTGGATAACGGAGTTGAATTTATCTGTATAATGGGAGTGAGACATTTTCTTGTTCTTTTCTTCACTGTTGCGGAGAATGTTGAAATCTCCACCCACTATATAGGGGACAGGGAGTTGAGAGCATACAGATATCAATTCTGCTAGGAAGTCATCTTTTCTATCATCCTGGGCAGCCCCATATACCACTATGAGGGCCCGCATGCACTTTTGCGTAACATCATAAATGTTAGCTTGTAGAAGGAAATTTTTAGGCACCCAGGATACCACTTCAAGTGTTTCTTTTTTTATCCCACACAAAATCCCACCTGACTTGCCTACAGAGGGGATATGATTCCAAGAATATCTATCCAGGAGGTCAATTTTCCTTAAGAATTTAGGGGAGATTTTCTTTTTCATAGTTTCCTGAAGGCCTATAAAATCAAGGGAATGGTCTCTTATTAAATCTGAGAAGCAGGTAGTCATCCCCCTCTTCTCTGCTCCTCTACAGTTCCAGAATATGCCATTCATTTGACCGCATTATTTTTTCCCTTCCTGGTAATCCTGCTAGGAGGCAATACAGGATTACCCTTTTTTCCTTTTGTAACATCATTATCTTTCTGGCTCCTGGTAACAGGCCTGTATATAACCACATTGACTCTTTTTTTCACTTTTTTCCTGGACCTGACCATAGTAAAACTCTCTTCTTCTATTTCACTTTCATCACCCCATCTCAAATTCAGAGGGGTTTGGTCACCTTTTGCATTAGTTAGTATCAAAGGCTTTTCTAACACAGAATTTAGATTTTCCTTCTCATTCTGAGATTCTATATTACGGCATTTTTCAAGTTCTCTAAGCACATCAATGCAAGCAAAATCAGAATCAGGTATGTTCACTCCCATCTTAATAGCTCTAAGCATTAAATCAGGGTTAGATAGAATATCAAAGGAGTTTGAGCTCTGTTGTATACCTTCTAGGTTTCTCTTCTTCACAGCAGCCACCGCTTTGTCATCCATCCTTTCCATTTTACTCTACACATTACGCAAGCTGAAGCGCAAGTTTTCTTCAGTGACTAGAGGAGGGGTAGGGATCACCACTTCATCTGCATTTTCCTCAGGTAGCTCCACCCTGTACCCGTTACCCCCCTCGAGATCATCTTGTTTGTCTGATCCCATCACACCATTCACCTGTGCACATGATTTTACAACATCAGAATAGGTTTTCTGTTCACACCCCCCTCTCCAATGGATGTCAGGGCTAACATTAGTAAGGTTACTCACTTTTTCTTCTTCAAAGCTTTGTTCCTGATTCAGAGTCTCAAGAAGCAAAGTACTGTGTAAGGAATCATCTGACTCAAAGCTTTCCTGTGACTCCCGAATAGTGTCAACCCTCTCACCCTTGGATGTGGAAGGAGCCAGTCCAAGTCGAGGGGAGGGGTTGTTCACTTTAGCTCCAGGAGTCCCCTGTTTAACCACCTCTTTTTCCATATTTCTCCCACGGTTCTGAGCAATACTAACAGTATCTTTCTCCCTGTTAGGATCTTTAACCAAGATCTGCTCCACTTCATAGTAAAAATCATAGAAATGTCCCCCCAGGACTGCCTCAGCAACACCAGAATTTCCTCCATGTTTCTGCAGCCCATTTTTACCCTAACAGAGCTGGGGCGATGCATCGCGGCACTGTTAATTTCCAGGGGAACACCCACCAAAGATGTGACAAATGCAAGGTTCCTTTCACTCCTCTTGTCTAGAGGCACATTACTAACTTTCACCCAAGCTACTTCCATCACCCCCTTCGCCCCAACAGCAGATGACCACTGTGTGGCATGAATCACAGCACCACTTGTTTTAAGGGTGACTTTTCCCACATAGCATATTTGAGCCACAGCCCTAGGATTGGGGAATCTCACTACAAACACACCAGGGCCTATTGCATGAGCTGAGCATCTCCAACCCGTCGCAAGGTAATCACTCAGATCAAGTTCCATCTGGCGAGTGGAAGTTTCCCCCTCAACAATCGTCACAACAATGCTATTGGCTCTCTCTTTCACCTGACTAGCCGTGCAGGAGTCATGGATATAGTAGAAGCCCTGTCCCTTGGATTGGAATGCACACATGGGGGCGATGCACTCCCAAGGAAGGAACTCGACACAGGCAGATGCCAGGTGCCCTAACTTATTGCAACGCTTGCAAAAAGCTTGAGGGCAACGAGCAGGATGATGCTTAGGTGATCTGCATATAGGACACAGATCTGAGTTCTTGGTAGGGTGCACCTGATTTGCTTTTCCATGGGGACGCTTTTGTGGTGGGGGAGTGTGTTGATCTGCGCCGGCATCGCCCGAGCCCGACGAGGCCGGTGTCTTATGCACCCAGACTCCTCCTCCCACCTGGAAGTGTCGTCCGACTCCGACGCGCCCTTGGATGAGTTGGAGTTGGTGTGACCTCCATCCTCGCCGCGCCTCCACGAGAACTTGCTCTGATCCCCCCACGGCCGTTGCCGCGTCCAGGGATCCGGCCCGACCCGCGCCCAGCTCGTCCCGCGCCAGCCGATTCGCGCCGCTCTCCATGGTAGCCTCGCCCCCCTCCATCGCCTTGGGAGAGGAAGCAGCCACAGCGGCGAAGGACCGCGCGTCTCCCCCACTTTGCCTCTCCACCACCCAAACGACTCCGGTGGTTTCGATCTAGGATTTCTCTCCGCCGACCAGAAGTGGGAGAAAGCAGATTCTAGGTCAAGCACGGGGCGGGGGCGCTGTTTATACCTCCGACGCGGGGCTGGCGATGGGAGTGAAGGGTTGGATTTCGCCCCACGTGTCTCTCATCCGCCATTGGCGGGCGGTAGGTGGATCTCGGGCCCGTCCCGAACCGGGTCGGCTCCGTTGTCTTGGTTTTTTCCTCCCGAACCGCCTCGCCTGAAACCGCTGTGGAACACACCGGATTATTCGCCGGCGGCAGCCGATCGCGCACCCGCGCAAAGTGACATGGGAACGCCACGACGTCGCCGATGTCGACACGCTCCGCCTCGCGTAAGAAGCGTGCATCCACCGCAACACCTCGAGAATCCGATAGGACCAGGCGGAGTGCGTCTCGACGCAGCAGGAGCACGCCGTCATGAAACGTGAGTGTGCGCGTCACGAGATCGGCAGTGAAGGAGACCCGCCATCTCACATCCGCGTCGCCGCTCGGTCCGCCGCTCGAGCACGCCATCCGTCGATCGGCCGGATCTGCACCGATGTATACATGCAAGAATCAATTCTTGAAAGAAGGTGTACGGTTACGTGAGGTACGATCTGAGAGAGATCGCCTTCCCGTCTTCTCTGCCAGACCCTCCGAGCACCAAGAGGCGCCCTAAACTCACACTGAAAGAAAAATGGTGTATCCTCAAGGAGGCAACTAGGCTGTATGGGGCTTCCTGGGTCAGGGACATCGGTCCAGAGCTCAGGCCGAATGATTACAAGAAGGCCAAAGAGGAATCTGATCCCAACAGCACCGAGGGGAAAACCAAAAGTGAACCTACTTTGCTTGAGGATCTCGCGGTGGCAGCGAAGGGTGGGAACGAGACTCTGAAACCCGCACTGCGACGCATATACATCACCCGTTCCTCAACCTACACAAGTGCAGTGAAGAACTATGAGGAGACTTATCAGGAAGGGCTGAAGGATGTGTTGGATGAGAAGGCAAGAAAGGGTCACCAGCAAGGCAATGAGCCGAGGAGATCATCGACGTCGCCTCCACCCCCGCAATCATCATCATGAGCTTGTTTCAGTTTGTGGGGGAAATGTCATCATCAGGACTCGCAGTTCAATGTTCATGAGATTGTTTCAGTTTGTGGACAGTTGTGTAGTCGGGTACAACAGATAGTGATGCTTATCACATTTCCTACAATTTTGTTTCATGTGTAGGTCTCTGTTCTTGTTTGTCTGCTGATCAAGGTTATGTGAACTGTATTGTACATTGTTGCTATGGACGTTGTTCTACGGCTGTTTCAGTTGATGCTCGGACAAACAAAAAGTGATGCTTAGAGAAACAGAAAGAAACCATAGTATGCTAGTTAGAGCATCTACAGCCGGGCGCCCCAAACTCGCCTCATACGCCCGGGCGGGCCGCCTGGTCACTGACCGGTCACGATTTTTCGACCCAGACGCCCCCCTCAAACGACACTCAAACGCACGGGTTGACCGGCACCCCTCATATCCAGCCCAAATATGAGGCGTATATGAAGGCGCCCGGGCGCGTCCGCCACGTAGGACTGATGATGGGGACCCACACGGACTCGCCTGGAAACCCGGCGGTCCGACGAACACCTCCTCCGTCGCTGCAGTGTGAACGCCGCATGGCGCCGCTCCGGCTCGCCGCCCGAGGCCAAATCCGGCTATTTAAGCCGGCCGGCGTCCCCCAACCCTAGCCCATCCACTTCCTCCCTCTCTGCGCCGCCACTCAAGCCCGTCCGCCTCATCTCCCCCGCTCTCCCCCGCTCTCTAGCATAGCCATGGTCTGGCGGCTGATCACCACGTACGCTATGCTCACGGCCGAGCGCAGGAGGCAGATCACGGAGGAGATCCAGGCAAGGCACGCCGCCTGCATCGCTATTGAGCTGCCTCCGGACTCGCCGGAGCTGGAGGAAGACGAGGAGCAACAGCCGAAGGAGGAGGAGGGAGAGCTCATTTTGCTAAATGGTATCAATTCCATAAATTGCATATAGCAATAAATAAATCAGCAAAATTCTTTCTAATATTTTAGATATAAGAAATAGATAGAAGAAACATTTCTTCTATGTAAAATATTAGAAAGAATGTACCCTCCTATCCAAGAATTTCTAATTTCTATTAAATAAAAATAAGACAATATAAGATATTATAGTTGGAAAAAATTGTTATTTGATTGATACATTGTGATCCTTAATGTTGATGAATTAAGAAAAACGGAAAGAGAGGGATTCGAATCCTCGGTACCCCTTTAAATTGAATTTATATTTTCAAAAATGGGGTTTACCAAATTTTTAATGACTCTGAGGTTCAACCCAATCCATCTTTTCTTTCTTTTTCCTTCCGGTACTAAAAAAGATTGAAAAGGATCAAATTTTGTCATATCACGAAGAAATATACCCCTCCCATAGCAATAACTAGAATTTAAAAAAAGAAAATGACAAAACATCTGGGAATAAACAATTAATTTCTATCAATAAATCTGCTAAAGCACACAGTGCAGTAGCAATAAATGCGAGAATATCGACTTCCATAACCTCTTTATTTTTTATTTTCACAATAACTCGGGATGTAATCCCAGTCCGGTCATTAATAACTTGATTATTTTTAGATAATAGTAGATAGAAAGAACATCTGTAAGGAGTCCTACTGAAACCAAGAAATATAGGCCTGCTTGACATCCACACCAAATAGATAGAGTTTTCCGGTATTTTTTTAGTGATTTTTTGAGCGGAGCCCTGGCTTGTCGTATCCGTCTGAATGGTGGCTCGCTTTTTCTAAGTAATGGGGAAGAGGACTGAAACATGCCACTGAAAGACTCTACTGAGACAAAAAGATGGGCCGTGAAAAGGTAGAGGAGGTAGGATGGGCAGTTGGTCAGATCTAGTATGGTGATAGAATTTCTATCTCCTACTCTACAAGGATCATCTAGAAAGCGAAGAGCTTTGGTTCCATTCAAATAGAGAAGCTGACATAGATGTTATGGAAATTAGATGAGTTGATTTGTATTTTGTATACTATACTATGTTTTCTTTATATATTAAATATGAAGTTCTTACTCTTTCTGTTGTTTGGAAAGATCGAACACGCGATGTTCCTATTTCTTAATTTCGTGATGAGTCGTATGCTTGCGACAAGAACGGCAAAAAAATTTGAATTATAATTGTCCAGGAAAGATAATTTTTTTGAATTTGAAGAAAAAAAGAATTCTATTAATTTTCATTTTCCATTTATTTAGTTAGTTTTTCTTAATGAAACTAAAATTATTAACTAATGGGTAAATACAAATAAAGAAACAACTTTGCTGACCATGATATATTTTTATCTAGGCGGAAGAGTCCCGTCATTTGAGTCTCCAACATTATTCCAATAATTACATATCCGATTTGCCTGCTAAAGAGAAAATCTATTTGATTATCTCTCGGCCAATATCGATTTTTAGAAAGAAAAAACTAGAAAAAGCATCAATATAATAAAAATAATAGAGAATTAAAAATCATAACTTGAAACAAGAACTACAAATTTAAAGCAATAATAAAGAGTTGGCATGTTAATAAAACTGAGAAAATTAACTCGGAAAGGGTTGTAAGATCGAATCAAGAATTGCATTATATCCATTTCTTATACCTTCTATTTTATATGATACTTCATAAGAATAAACCATAGGGATAGGGTTATCTCATGCCTTTCCTCGTTCATGGTTCGATATTCTGGTGTCCTAGGTGTAGAGGAACCACACCAATCCATCCCGAATTTGGTGACATTACAAAAAACTTCACTCGAATACATCTGATTCCTCTTTTTCTGGTCTTGATTATTCAACGTCGGATCGAATCATGTCCAATGTCCATTGGAATTTTATCTATCCTTCTAATTTTCAAACTTTTTTTCATATACATTTTGCCTTTTGTGGAGGATCTATGCCTACTCTACTTTCCTATCTAGGACTGCGATATACAAAATATATACTACTGTGAAGCATAGATTGCTGTCAAGAAAGAATTTTATTAGTATTTAGTTAGGTATTTGCTCGTTTCACTTTGTCTCGCTTTCTCTAGAATCTCTAGAAAAAAGAATAGCTCTATCCTTTATTTAATATTTAATAATACAATAATAAGAGACTACTAAATAAAAATGAGATACTACTAAATTAGAACCTAATTAAGATAGTAGGACTAATCTATGCAGTGATCATGTCCTTCAAGTCGCACGTTGCTTTCTACCACATCATTTTAAACGGCTGCCGGAGCCAATGGAGAAGGCGGATCCGGAGGAGGACGAGGCGGAGCTTCCCGAGTAGGGCTTCAACACATGGCGGAGGCGGAGTTCGCTGTCGCCCAAGCCGCAGAGATGGCGGAGCAGCAGGCCATCCTGGAGTCCATCCAGGATGACGCCTATGTGGAAGCCAACCGGCAGTTCCTCCGGCAAGAGCAGGCGGCGTCCGACGCACTCTTCGCCGAACTCGACGTGGAGATAGGGGTGGGGAGGCCGGAGCGGAGCAGTCAGAGGCGCCTGAGGCTTGGGAGCTACAGTTGTCGCCCATGCTGCCGGAGCCGGGCACGAAGATTTTCGACATCTCTAACGAGCAGTAGCTAGATCTCTACGTAGTACTACGTAGGTTATTTAGTTTGCATGCTTTTGTATGGATTTGAGAATCTAGTATGAGATGTCCGGACGCAGTTGTGCTAATTTGAGGAGTGCCCGGTCACTACCCGCGAGCGCGTCTGCGGGCGTTTGAGGGGCCGGATTTGCAAAGTCTGGCTGTAAATGCTCTTAGATCTCTCTTGTCGGTTGAATTTTCAATCATGTACGTTAGAATGAGCATCCATGTGCAAACTCTAAAATGAGGCCTACTCCCTCCGACCGGGGAAGTGTATACATTTAGCTTTAAAATTTGTCCACCAAAGAGTCTACTTCTATCTTCCCAATGCATATTCAAATAGAAAAAAAAATGTTTCCCTCTTATTACACGATAATCAAGACCAATAATATTCTACACATTATATTCTTAATTTCTACATGCACTTAGCTCATTAAGGGTTGGGTAATTAAGGAGGCGAGAGATGGTGGCTTGTTCCTTTTCGATGTATTTTTTTACTCCATTCCATGATCTGTCCTAAAATTTCTCTATATACACTTTACAACCGACGGAGGGAGTACCTAACGGCCACATAGGGTCGACTTAGAAGTAGTCATGCCGATTGGGGGTCATGTTTGGTTGCACGGGCTGCTTGTCCCTGGGTAGCCTAATTCATCCTGATGTCTGCTATTCTCAAAACTTTTTACTAGTGCAAACCATGAACACTACGTTCACATAGTTCCCTTCTGATAATTTGCTTCTTCCCACCGATCGATTGTCGAAGATATATATAGAAAGAGGACCGTAATTATGATGACACATGAAGGGGCAGTACTATACCCATACACACGTTTAGTTATACTAAGACTTGATGTATGGTAGTTGATGGTCTCTAGCTTAGCTAGTCTAATGGGAGCCGGGAATTTTCCAATTCGCAAGGAAGTAGGTTTGGTAGCTAGGTCATTAATCATAATCATTATCGTATATATGCAAACTATTTCTCTGCAGGAAGCAGCTTTTCCACCAAATACCAATTCCAATAAACGCTCACGTTCATCACCGGCTACCACACACGTGGATCGGAGCGTAGATCAGTGCGTAGAGCACGTGCAAGAGAATGGGTAGATGAGGAGGGTGGATGAGAGATCACGTGCAATATATACAAGACTCGTGAGCAAAACACAAACGTAAGAGTATTTGTTTCCGTTTTCTTGTGTAGATATTTAGTTTTGTTTTTGAAAAGGAGGAATACCCATGATCTCCCGGTCATTGTGTCCTGATGATGCAAACAGCCAAATTATTACAGGTTAGTGAAGTGCATGAACAGAAAAGAAAAGGCTAGTGATTATGAGAAAGAATATGTCTACAACATCAATGAAACCAATGGTTACGGCCAGTTTTGTGTTATTTCATTTTTGTCAACATTTCTTGGCAAAAAATGTGAAGAATATTTCTTTAAAAATGCGAATAATTCTTGAAAATTGTGAAGAAATTTGGAAGTCGAAGAAACTTTTAAGACATGAACAATTCTTGAGAAATTTGAAAACAAATTTGAGAAACATGAACAAACTTTTGAAATTCCAAACATTTATTGAATTTTTTATATGCGGTGACATTTTTAAAATATATATCGGAAAATTTGGTAATATGCGCTAAACGTTTTTTAAAATACACATTGAACTTTTTTGTGATATAGGCTGAACAATATTTAAATACACATTGACCATTTTTGTGATATATGTTAAACATATATTTAAAACACATTGAAATTTTTGTGATATATGATGAACAATTTTAAAATACACAATGAAAATTCTTTTAAATATGTCAAACATTTTCTTAATATAGGGTGAACATTTCCTTAAATATACAATGAACATTTCTGTGTATAACACACAAGGAAATTGTATAATACACGGAAAAATGATGAAAATATAAAAAAACGTAAAATAAAATAAAATAAACAGAAACGGAGAAAAGCAAAAAAGCAAAAAAAAAAGAAGGAGAAAAGAGAAGAAACAACAGAGCGACCATGGGCCGGCCCAAACTAGGGCTTCGGGAGGCTGAGCTTCAGCGAAGCCACGTACTGCGGTCCGGTCTTCCCTCAAATCAGTGGTTTCTTTAGTCCCACATTGCCTGATGAAGAGAAGGCGTCGGAGAGCTTCGGCTATATAAGAGGCCGCCCCCTCGATCTGCAGGGCCACTCGCCGCCTCCACCTCCACCTCCCGCGCAATCCCTAACCCTAGCACCGCCAACGCCATGGCCAGCGGCAACGCGTCCACCGCCTACCTCTCCATCGTTGAGGACGTCGTCACCAAAGTTCGTAAGGACTTTACGAACTCCGGCGTTGGCGACGCCGTCCTCAACGAGCTCCAGTCTCTCTGGCAGACGAAGTTGCTGCACTGTGGCGCAATCTCAGGGAACATCGACCGCAACAGGGCTCCCCCCGCCGGAGCGTCCGCTGGCGGCGCGACTCCACCGGTGCACGATCTCAACGTGCCCTACGAGGCCACGTCCGAGGAGTACGCCACCCCAACCGCCGACATGCTCTTCCCACCGACCCCGATCCAGACGCCACTTCCAGCTGGGATTGATACATGGCCGTGGGACTATGCCCCATCGCCGATCGGTGACATAAGAAACGGGATGGGGATGAATGGGGCTGATCCAAAATCTGGCCGCCCAAGCCCCTGCATGCAACCTCCATCGCCCTGGATGAATCAGAGACCACTGGGGCTTGATGTGAACCTTGCTTTTGCCTATGAGGACCCAGACCGGATGATGCCACTGACGAAGGATTTTCTGATGACTTCTTGTGGAAAACGGAAGAGGGATGAATATCCTTCAGCTGCTTCATTTGTGCCACAACAGGATGGATGCGCAGACCAGGTTGCGGTTCATTATGATGCAACACCAAAGCCAGGAAACGATACAGCGGGTGGTGATGATGATGAACCTCCTCTTAATGAAGATGACGACGACGACGATGATGACATAGATGACTTTGATGACACGCAGCACCTCGTCCTTGCACAGTTCGACAAGATAACAAGGACAAAGAATCGCTGGAAGTGCACTCTGAAGGATGGAATCATGCATTTGAACGGCAGAGATGTTCTATTCCACAAGGCTTCAGGAGAGTTTGATTTTTGAATTTCATTTCATGGTAATTAAAGAGGATATTTTAGGTGCCTGCTGTATCTACTGTCTTTAACACAAGGATAAGGAAGGGAAGGTGACAAAAGAGTACTGGAGTTGTGGCGAGTTTGGCACTATGAATGTGTGTCAGTGTTTTCCTGTTGAGGCTTGCTTCACTCATGTCACTGTAAAAATGGTACAGTTGGTACGGTTGTGGACATGTTCTTGAGATGGTCACTTAAAGCTGGTGGGACTGAAAGTACCTTTCTACACCTGAGCTCATATGCTCCTGCTATGAACAGTAAAATAAATAAAATAGAAAAACATTCAAAAAATTCTGAAATTTTTTTGTGACATACTTTAAGAAATGTTTGTTGTGCATGCAAAATTTCATCACGAAATCACATTGGTGGAGGTCGTGGCAAAAATAACAAAATCAAAGCTCCAAAATACGTTTGAAAGTAACATTTTCAATCGATTTTGTTCTTTTTACCATGCCTTCCACCAATGTCATTTCATGACGAAATTTTGCAAGCACAACAAACATTTCTTAAAGTATGCCACAAAAAAATTTCAGAATTTTTTGAAATGTTTTCCTATTTTATTTATTTTACTGATCATAGCAGGAGCATATGAGCTCAGGTGTAGAAACTCCACGCTGGTGGGACGATATTATCTCATAAAAATCATCAAGAAACAAGTAGTGGCTGCAGAGTTGTACGGAGAAAAGGGAAAAAGAGAAGGGACTGTCGTCTATTCTTAACTCGACTGATTTTTATTTGGGTTTAAGTCTAATTTCTGTCCTATGATGCGCTACCACGTGTCTTGATTTGATTTTTGATTTTGTCCTAGTGAATCTGAAAGCTGAATGACCAATGATAGACAGAAAGATGACTGAAAACCTTACAAGAATTGAACACTGAAAAACCTGAAGATAGATAGAGAGGAGGACTGCATAAACGAGACTCAAAGGTGGTTGAGAAACGTTCACTAAAGACTGAAGAAAGATGACTTGAAAGGAAATAAATGGAGAAGGAAAGAGTCAAGAACGACACCCAGGAATAAACTACCAGAGTGAGATCAATAGTGTGCAACTATTGCCCAAAACTGAACTGACAATTATCACTGAAACAACTGACATGACCCAAGAAACTGAGGACTGAAGAAAGATAACTGAAATAATCCTGAAAACTGAAGAAGTACACTGAAAACTGAAAAAAAAAACAAGTTCAGTTGGTGAAAATATAAATGACAAAGGAACAAAATGAAAAAGGACATGGCTAGCGGGCGCCCGAGCGTCCACCGGTAGGAACTAGCGCTCATCCAAATATGAAAAAGAGCAGCTAACGCGCACAACCGCAGTTCACTAAAAAGAAACCATCTCCTCGCGTGCATTTATTTGGGGATCCAAAAAGTTTAAAAAACTGTAACTTCTGATTTAAGTGTAGAAATTCAATTTCATTTTCACAGTTGGCTTCCTCGCGACGAGTTCTTCGAAACTAGATCTCATATAGAAAGGTTTTGTCGAACTTTTTTTCAAGGCAACTTTGGATACGATGGAGGCAACTTTAGTGCTATAGAAAAGCAACTTCATTTTTTCCCAGTAGGACCGCCTATTAGGTTGGTTTGTGTAAAAAAATGAGAAAACTACGCACAACATGATGCACCTTCTACATATGGAAAAGTCTAAGTTCACCATTGATGGGGCTACTGGAGGCAAAACAAGGACAATAACTTTCAGATCGTTATGTACTTGAGTATCACCTAAAAAATTAGCAATTTTTGGGGTGTTTTCGTGCAATTCCAGTGCATTCAACAAGCAACTCATGTGTGTTTCCTATTGGTTGGTTTGTGTAAAATGAGAAAATCAAGAAAATGTGTGCAAGTCCAACTCATCTTGTGTGTGTATCAACTATATACATCTGCATATAGCAATTGTTCTAGCAAACTCTAAGCAACTGCCCCCCTAGCAGAAATCCACACAACTGTTCTAGCAAGATCCAAAGCCACTATTCCTAGCAAAAAATCCAAGCAATTGTCCTAGCAAATCCAAGCAATTGTAATACCAAAACGCAATGCAAAATTGTTTATAGCAAAACCAAGCAAATGTATTAGCAAACAGCAATGCAAAATTATTCTAGCATAACCGAGCAACTATCCTAGAAAACCAAGCAACTGTACTATCCAATCCAAGCAACTGCATTACTAAATAACAACTATGAAAAAATTGTCCTAGCAAAACCAAGCAATTGTCCCTAGCATTCCTACTTAGATTGTCTACTTTAGACAGAAAAACGTATGACCAACTTGAATAGCCTTTGTGGATAGCTATCTTACCCCCTCCCCTCCCCATGCAACTTATCTATTCTAACAAAAATCCAAAACAAGTCAATTACAAAGAAAACACAAAATAAAAATTGTTCTAGCAAAATAATCCAAGCAATTGTCTACCAAAACAAAGCAAATGTATTACAAAAAGCACATGCAAAAACCTGTTCAAAATGAATCCAAGCAACTGTCCCAACAAATCACGAGAACTTGACAATGATAATTACTTGCCTAACAATGATGCCCGGTTTGCATGTCATTGCTAATTAGTTGGCTACGATACTAGGACAAGTTGTCTGTCGGTGTAGCTCATGCTGCATGTACTCTGAAACATAGTGTTGGCATACTCGATTGTGTGGTAGACAACTTATATGTGAATTTAGTGAACATCATGATCATGGGAGGCAACTTATTAAGGACTTCTCGTTGATAGGCAATTATAGTAGGCAAACTAAGAAGTTGCTTTCCAATAACACTAAAGTTGCCTCTAAAGCCCCCAAAGTTGCTCAGAAAAAAAAGTTCGTTGAAATATACCCATATGGGATCTAGTTTTGAAGAACTCACCGTGAAAGACCCAATGGCGAAAACGAATCTAAATTCCGATACTCGAATAAAAAATTATGGCTTTTTAAATTTTGTAAAACCCAAATAAATGCACGTATTTTTTCTTTCTTCACTTGTGTTCGGATGGGACGAGGACCAGATAGTTTCCTTTTTTGTACTGTAACGACAACACACACCCTTTATGGCAGGTCTGCTCAGATGCAATGTGAGTTTTTTTTGTCGCATAGCGTGTGTGTTCGGGAAGCCCAATTAGCACAGCTGCACTGATAAGTATCTAGTAATGAAAAAATAATAAAAATTACTGAAACCTAAAACTGAACAAACACATCAAGGATGAAACCTGAAACCTGATAAAGCATGACTGGACCTGAAGAATAAAGAATGAGGACTAATAGAAATGAGAAACAGAGCAACAAATGATGACTGAAACTAAACCAGAAGATAAATGACGACAAAAGTAAGAATTCTTAAGACTGAAAAACAATGAAATGAAAAAGGAAACGAAAAAGAGACACCAAAGAGAAAATCATGATCACTACTTCATCACTCGATGCGGTGCTCTCCTCATAGCTCTCTCTTTTTGACAGACTGTCATCAGGATCGTAGTTGGGCTCCTTACAACCGCTAAATGACATGTGCCCCATAGGATCCACAACCCTCCTGCTGAAAAAAGAAGGCATCATTGCAGCGCGTTGTTATTTTCGCGTATGCGGTTAGCTGAAAACTGAAAGGAAAATAAATGGTCTGAAATATGACTACCTTAACCCTAATCGTGACAAAGTTATCTTTATGCTGTCTGTTTATGGTTCTTGGTGGGCATCTTTTCTAATCAATACACACTTGAACACAAAAGTTACACCATATTTTGTTTCAGAATTTCCTCATTCTTAACGTACTTGGGCGTGCATAGTAAAAAATGATTGTGTTAAAACACTCAAACGGCATGAAAAAAATTAGTCGGTACCGACTGTACCCAACTACCCATCCCAAAACTTTCAGTAATGATGATAGGTTCATGGGAATAGACAGTGAGAACTAACTAAATGAAAAATCAGCTAAAGGACTGAATATTGGCAGATAAATATATACATTGTCTCCATTCAGGGATTCATTTGATGTTTGCATATATGTTGGCTAAAATGTTTTTTTTTCTGAAACTAACAGAGCTTTGAACTCTCTGAACTTGACTCGTGTGAGAAGTGAACTCTGCATGCATTCTTCAGTTAACAAAGCAGAGCACCATGGGAATTTTGACAAAATGATCCGACTCTGGCATCTATCTTGTGATACTTGGCATCTAACTCAAATGACAGTAAAAAAAGAGTGGGAATCCAAAATGAGTGGGAATCACACCATTTACTAAAAAACGCAGAACTAGAAACTTAATCTTATGTGTTGTCAGATGAATCTCAACGCCAGCAGGAAAATCACGCCATTTACTAAAATCTAGATAGTTTAGAATGTGGTGCAGTACTTAAGAGGGAAATAGTTAGCGAAGGGAATGGAGTACATATAGGCATGCTCTCATGGCTGGTGTGAGATGCTACAGATATCACGTGTTGCTTGTTTAGGTCATACTAATATGACATGCTAGAGCTGGTGTGGGTCATGGATGCAAGGTGTGAGAAGGGGCTTTCATGTTTCGGGATATTCTTGGTTAATGTTATGTAGTTGATATTCTTGACCTCTAAGATTTTTTGCTTTTATTAGAAACTTGATGATGTGTTCTTCATCATCAATGTAGTATCAATCTATAGTTAATCAATGATTTCGGCGGTTGGGAAATGTAACCTACTTAGTTTTGGTAGTTATTTCCTATTTCCTATGGAACCTCCTAGTTCCCCAAAGTCACTTGTCCAAGAAAATTTGACATTGCACAAAGTAAAAGTCATTTGTCAAGGCAACTTATGTCTCACTTCTGCCACTAATACGACAAAATTACGTAAAAAAGACCAAACAACCTCATCTTCGCCAACGTGTCCGGCTGCTCCGCCTAGTGTGTTGTTGCCTGGCGCACGCTGTTCCCTCCTGACTTGTCATTCTGCTGAACTCTCACCGGACCTTGCATCCATACTTATACTCATCTACTAAAATGAATTTCTCAAAAAGAGAAAACTTCTAATATAAACCAACACAAGATGCATGTACTTTGTCTCACGGGCTTCAGGCAATTGATCAAAATAGTGTTGCTTTTAGTTTTTGAGGATCTTAGGGCATCATCTCCAATGCCGACCCTCAAACCTCCCGCAACCGTCCGAACCACGGAAGCCATCCGACCGACTTGTATCGGTCTGGTCCGGACGCGATTTCTCCTGCAAACCAGAGACAAACGGGGGAGAGGGGGGGGGGGTTGCGGGAGTCCAGACACGCGAACGTCGCTCTCCACCCCCCGGCCCACCCAAAAGGAAGGCGGAGCCCGCGCTTTTGTACCATCCCGCACTGTTTCCGCGCCAAAATCCCCCACTCTTTTCTTCCATTCCCTGCTGCTCTCTGCCAAAGTCCTGCTCATTTCTCCCACTCTCTCTCGTTTCTTCCGTCGCCGACGCATGGAACCGTCGGAGAACCTGTCGGATATGGAGTTCGCAGACGTGCCGGAGGATCCGAGCATCACACTCGCCGGGAAGATCAACTCGGAGATGCGGCAAAATCGCCATGTCAAAGC
Source organism: Triticum aestivum (assembly GCF_018294505.1). Classification (NCBI taxonomy): domain Eukaryota; kingdom Viridiplantae; phylum Streptophyta; class Magnoliopsida; order Poales; family Poaceae; genus Triticum; species Triticum aestivum. The sequence continues at coordinate 498,366,530 of NC_057808.1, read as the reverse complement.
GAAGGCCGCAAAGGAGGAGAAGCTCAAGAAGCAGTTGGCCACCGGTGGGCCTCGTGGTGGCGATGGGTGTGAAGGTCGTGGAGGACGAGGCGGTCGGCGCGGGCGTGGCCGACGCTAGCAGATGGGCGCGCCGACAGTACATACAACGCCGTGGCCAGAGCCTTACAAGCCTCCGTACTACTACGCCGCCAAGCAGCTCGGAACCCCCACCAGTACGGTGCCTTACATTGTCGACGTTAATACGGCGCCGCTCTTCTCCAAGTATTCTTCACTGCCGCGAGGTCATTAATCATAATTATATCGTTTTGCTGGTTGCTTCTCAGGAAGCGTCTTGTTCCATTAATTCCAATGAACGCTCAAATTAATCATGGCTACCACACATACACATGGGCCTGAGTACCTCTTCCAGAGTAAGGCAGTGCAATGTGTGCACACATAAACAACCATCAAGTGTCATGTTCTTGTTTAAACCCACAAGAACAACACTAGCATGTAAGGTTCCTCTGCCTAGCTTGCGGGTGGACGGTGCACACTACTCCGTTGTCACGGCAGACATATTTAGGACCCACTATTGCCCACTTGATCATGCTTTAGGCCATCAGTGAACTAGCTGTTGCCTTCTGTTTCTTGAGGTTGTTTGCTTAGGGATCATCGCGGTCAAATTCGGTCATTTTGATTAAGATGCATTTTCCATACGTCTGTCAAACAAAAGACCGTCCAAGTGACCGTGTGGCAGATCATATGGGCATTTTTACACAATATAAATAGGCTCACATGTGTCATTTATGTGTACATATTAGCATAAATTTGACAAGTGGTCAAGTATTTGGAAGTAAATTTTGGTTTGAGCATAAGAAGATTATTTATACTCTCGTAGATCAAGCACTAAGCCAAGTTGCAGAGAAGATATATTCAGCAACACATGGGTAAATGAAATAAAATCAACAGTAGCTTATTTCGATCGCTTCATATCAGTTAGAGATGTAAGTTTCACTGAGGACAACTAGAAGGGCTATAATGGGGATGTAACGCCCCAAGACCGAAGCTCCAGATGTCTTCCTTATTTTGCGAGTCAGCTGCGTTATTTATTTGTTTGTTGCATCTCATCTCATAGCATCATGCGCATTGCATTTGCATGTTTCATAAAGCTTGCATCGTTCGTAGTTGCCGCTCCTCGCTTGTCTCCGTTGACCTCTTGACATGCCCCTTTGTCGTTGTCGACCTCTCTCAGACCCCCTCATGTGCGCGTCCGAAGCTTGCCCAAACCCGACCCGCTCAGTCGTCACCGTCGGGTCCGGATCATCCTCAAACATCCCTAAAACATCACCGGTTTCTCATTTTGGACTCCCTAGCCTATTTATCCGGGACCGTCCGATCAAGATCGGAGGTTCCAAAATAGCCCTAACCAAAAATCCAATGCTATAAGTAGCAGCCTAACCCTAGCCCTGTCCCATCGATCCATCTAATCCTCCCGCCGCCGCCACCCATGTTCCTCGGGAGCTTGTCCCTTCGCCAACCAAATCTTCCCCTCGGGATCCCCTCCCGATCCGAACCACCAACCGAAGCCGCCACCTTCCTCGTTTTCCAGATCGGGCCAACCACAACCTTCCAATCCATCGATCCCCATCCAACCACCTGCCCGAGCTCCTCCGTTCGAAGCCACCAGAGAGCCTCCGTGCTGGCTGGATGTGGGAACGAGAGGGAGCTCCTCCCGTTTGCTCCTCCCTCCATGGAGTCGTCGCCATCGGCGCACCCAGCCACCTGGACCTCGCCCCGTCTTCCTCGTCGACCAGGACCGGCCTCGTCCCTCTCTCTCGCCCTTCGTTCTCCTCCTTCTGTCTCTCTCGCGCTCTCAATTTCTGTCTCTCTCGCCAGGTACATGAGTAACAGGAGCTCACCCTGCTGCCATGGCCACCGTTCCGTGCCGTCGAGCCCCGCCTCCCTCGCGCCGGATCCATCCATCCCCGATGCCTGCGCCTCCTTCCTGCTCGGATCCAGCGAATTCCGAGCCAAGCCGCCGCTCTTCTTCTAGCGGACCTTCGCCGGAGTCGCGCCATGTTCCCCTACGTCAAGCCTCGACCTTGAGCTCTTCCCCAACGCCGTTCCTGGCCTCCACCTCTCGTCGCCGCCGGTCAGCCAGGCCCCCTCGCGGTCTCCCCTTTTTCTTTCTGTCTTCGTCCCTGTGTCTGAAGCTCTCTGTCTTTTGAACAGAGGACGTGCGCAGCCGCCTCCTTCAATTCGTCGCGCCGCCACCTAGTTCGCCGGATCCGCTGCCTGTCGGCCCCTTCTCCGCCTGGAGCTTCGTCTCCTGCACCCGCGCCCATATCCGGTCATCCCCGCCGCCAAACTCCGCGTCCCTGCAGTCCCGCGCCGCCGCCGCTTCCTGTCGAGCGAGCAGAGGAGGATGATGCCTCGTTCAGCGCCGTTGACCGCGCGAGCATCGTCAGCGCCTCCCTGCCTCGCATCGTGGATTGGCTCCAGCACCCTTCGCCAAGGCCCAGCCCCGCGCCGCTTTTTCCTCAGCCCAGCGGCTCCTACACCGATCGGGCCAACAGCCCATGGTGAGCCACCCACAGTCCTGCGCCCAGTTTCGGCCCATTCATATTTTTTTCCACGCGCTGTGAATGTTGCCATTTAACCAACAACCTGCATATTTACAGTTTGACACTCCATGCTCATGCATGTAATAGCTTCACAATCATGCATCGGATTAAAACAAGTTATATATGTAAAATGCTTAGAATTCTGTCTAGTTTCATAATATCCAACTTTCATCCATGTTAAAAATGTTTAACTTGCTGTTTGTTTAATTTTGCATAAATGCCATGTTAAAATGATTTATTTCATAACTAATTAACCGTAGCTCCGAATTTAATAAACTTTATATGTAAATGGGGTAGAAAAATGCCTAGTTTAACTTGGTGCACTTTATTTTGCTGTTTAACAACATTAAAATTGTGTTTAGGGCAGAACAGTAGCAAATTCAAAATATGCATATGGGGATTTTCTGGAATTGTTGTTTGTTGTTCCGGCCTCATTTAAACTTGCCTAAATAGTTAGTTTACTTATGCTTCACCTGTTGCCATGTTAATCAACATTTAACATTGTTGGGTACATAACCTAGAGAGAACTAAATAATTGAAGTGGTGTCTCATCAATATGCAACTCGTTGCATATTGAGCTCCACGTAATTTGTAGTATTGTTTGTTGCACTTTGCCATGCCATGCATCTTTAAACCGGACATGCATCATCCTTGGTTGTGCATCATGCCATGTTTATGCTTGTGTATTTACCATGTTGTTTGCTTCTTTCCGGTTGTGCTTCTCCTTGATAGTTCCGGTTATGTTGCGATTGTGAGGATTCGTTCGACTACGTCCGTTTGTCTTCTCATGGACTCATTCTTCTTCCTAGCGGGTTTTCAGGCAAGATGACCATACCCTCGAAATCACTTCTATCTTTGCTTCCTAGTTGTTCGCTCTCTCGCTGTGTCGCGCTACCTACCACTTGGGATATCACAATATCTCTTATTTTAATTAATGCACCTATATACTTGGTAAAGGGTGGAAGGCTCGGCCTTATGCCTGGTGTTTTGTTCCACTCTTGCCGCCCTAGTTTCCGTCATACCGGTGTTATGTTCCTTGATTTTGCGTTCCTTACGCGGTTGGGGATTTATGGGACCCCCTTGACAGTTCACTTTGAATAAAACTCCTCCAGCAAGGCCCAACCTTGGTTTTACCATTTGCCTACCTACCACCTATACCTTTCCCTTGGGTTCTGCAGACTCAGGGGTCATCTTTATTTTAAACCCCCCCGGGCCAGTGCTCCTCTGAGTGTTGGTCCGAAACGGGCAGCCTGCGGGGCCACCTCGGGGCAACTCGAGGCCTGGTTTTACTCGTAGCTTGACCTATCCGGTGTGCCCTGAGAACGAGATACGTGCGACTCCTATCGGGATTTGTCGGCACATCGGGCGGCTTTGCTGGTCTTGTTTTACCATTGTCGAAAAGTCTTGTAACCGGGATTCTGAGCCTGATCGGGTCTTCCCGGGAGAAGGAATATCCTTCGTTGACCGTGAGAGCTTGTGATGGGCTAAGTTGGGACATCCCTGCAGGGTATAAACTTTCGAGAGCCGTGCCCGCGGTTATGTGGCAGATGGGAATTTGTTAATGTCCGGTTGTAGAGAACTTGACACTTGACTTAACTAGCATGCATCAACCGCGTGTGTAGCCGTGATGGTCTCTTTTCGGCGGAGTCCGGGAAGTGAACACGGTTTGGGTTATGTATGAATGTAAGTAGTTTCAGGATCACTTCTTGATCACTTCTAGCTTCTCGACCATTGCGTTGCTTCTCTTCTCGCTCTTATTTGTGTATGTTAGCCACCATATATGCTTAGTGCTTGCTGCAGCTCCACCTCACTACCTTGTCCTACCCATAAGCTTAAATAGTCTTGATCTCGCGGGTTTTGAGATTGCTGAGTCCTCGTGACTCACAGATTCTACCAAAACAGTTGCAGGTGCCGTTGATACCAGTGCAGGTGACGCAACCAAGCTCAAGTGGGAGTTTGATGAGGACCTTGGTCGTTACTATGTTTCGTTTCCTGATGATCAGTAGTGGTACCCAGTTGGGACGATCGGGGATCTAGCATTTGGGGTTATCTTCCTTTTTCTTTTGGTTTTGACCGTAGTCGGTCTATGTGTGTACTCTGGATGATGTATGTTTATTTAATGTGTTGTGTGAAGTGGCGATTGTAAGCCAACTCTTTATCTCATTCTTGTTCATTACATGGGATTGTGTAAAGATGACCCTTCTTGCGACAAAACCACCATGCGGTTATGCCTCCAAGTCGTGCCTCGACACGTGGGAGATATAGCCGCATCGTGGGTGTTACAGGGGAGACATTGAACATTGGGAGCATAAGGTTACTGGGAGAAGCCATGTTATGAAAATCTCTTGTGGCGCGGAAAAATTCAGAAGGCTTAATGTTGTGTAAACATTAGGGTGACAAGTTTGAGATCAAATATATTGCCTAAGCGACTACCACCCGATGCACTATAATCTCAGTTTGATGGACAAAGTCTTTTTAACTACCAAAACCATCAATAACATCTGCATCATCTTTGTATCTGTAACTCATTATCTCTTTTATTAGTGTCTGCTATTGCATGCAACGAACTGAACACCACAAACATCCAACTACCTATATGCTGATATTAAGGTTGTATGGATTGACTGAGTAGCATGGGACATGAAGAGGGTGGATGAGAAAACAATGACCCCCTGAACTCCTTTGTATAAATTTGAGAGCATGTGCAATACGTACAAGATTAACATGAGCAATATGCACACATAAGAGTAATTAAAATTTGAAGTCGAAGGTCCCATTGAAGGTTAAAATGTTTATGTGGAATCTTCATCGAGGTGTGGTCCTGAAAAAGGACAACCTCGCTCGTCACAATTGGTATGGTAGTAAGAAATGTTATTTTGACATCAGTATGAGATAATTAAACATCCTTTATTTCATATCCCTTATGCACATTCTACATGGCCAGTCATCGAAGTTGCGTCGAATTTATATCCACCTTGTGGTGTTGCCAGCATATGATGGAATTATACATAAGTTTAATTCGTTTATAAGGTGGGAGCGTCTGCCTTATCATGGTTGATATGGCTATGTAGACATGCCATGGTGTTTAACAATAAAAATGCATCTCAAGTTATCTACCAATCTAAGCACCGGCTCCGTACATGGTCTTCTCTATAGAAAGTGGAACACCCACTATTTTTTATGGCGTGTGTATGCGTTTGGATCAGGAGTCCAAGGATGTTTTTACCCAACATGCATGGGTGATGGTATAGTCTACGGATAGGCCCCCCACCCTAGTCTAGTTTCGGTCTCCGGTGACTTTACTATGGCTGTTGTTTTATGTTTTTTGTTTGAGTGTGTTAGTGTCGGATGTGTGCATCCTAGCCACGCAAAGTATGGATGTATGCTCATGATGCGACGTGTCCCCCTGATGATATGTTTTGAGTTATAAAATCACATTTCATGTTAAAAAGAAAGACATAGAAGTTAATGCCAATGGTGCTACGATCGACTGATGAAAAAATTGAGGCTTGGATAGTTAGCTGGCCGAAATCGAAAACGTTTGTTACTTTGCAAAAAAAAAGGGAGGCCATGGCGGACACCTTTGAGGTTTGACATGAAGGCAACAATTGGAGTTGAAGAGTTAGCTACAGAAACTCGAGCTGAAGAGAGTTCTTTTATATATCTTGCAGCGTTTGTGGCTAAGTGAGAATGAGTTGAACCATTGACTTGCGGGACCGAGCATAACATGGACATGGACTCATAGTCATGGTGCAACATGGAAGACAACAAGGATTATCAATCAAATGCAACTACTAAACAACGACATGTTTTCCATGTCAAGCCAACTAAGCAAAGGTAAATCACATTAATCACTCCCCAAAATTGAAGATGCTTGTAATACAACCTCTAACAGGTATGATTCACCACAAAAGAAAAAAGGAAAACCCAAAGTAATACTCCCTCCATTTATTTTTACTTTGCATATGAATTTTATCCTAAGTCAAAGTTCATCATGTTTGACCAAGATTACAGGAAAAATATATCATTATTCACAATATCAAATCAACATCATTAGATACATCATGGAGTTAACTTTTATATTGCATGTCTTTAGTAGTATAGATGTTGATATTTTTTTAATATAAATATGGTTAAAGTTTACGAAGTTTGAATTAAGACAAATCTTATACGCGGAGTAAAAAGAAACAGAGGGAGTACAATTTTGAAACAAATATGAACCACTCCTAAAATTGGGAAATCATATTACTCAAGTTCTCTATTTTAACACTTAAGCTTGAAACCCTGGCCGTACACTTTGGGCCTCTGGAAGCAAGTTAAAAAGGAAGAGAAGCACACAATTGAGAAAGATTGACCACTTGCTTTTTTGTGCATGTTTTCTATGGCAATCTTGGCGAGTGGACTACAACACCACACGCCGTGATGGTTGGGTGGGCGGCCCAAGTGAGGATGATGATGTGAAGAATCAACATGGGAGGAGGCCAGAAGGCATCAAGCTGCAAGCACACATGACACACGAATCTTTCGTGCCTTGGCGTGAATGTGTGGCTGCGTCGCTAGCCACATGAGCTTGTAGACGGGACATGCGCATGTCCCATTGGTGGCTTCGAGCCGGTGTCCAGTGATCCAGGCTGGGCCTCTATGGGTTCGTCCCTAGCTTGGCTGAACTAGGCCTAGCGGAACTGAAGTGCTCCAAAATTGGGGCCCCTGCAAATTGGGAGTCGTGTTTCGTCGCATGGGCTGCTCGTCCCCGGGTCCGAGCCTACTTCATCCCGACGCCTGCCATTCTCAATACTCTTCATTCTGTACTGATCAAGTTAGTACAAGCCCTGAACACTAGCATCACAAAGCTCCCTTCTTGTAACTTGTTTTTGGCAATCGGTCGTCAAAGATATATATCGAGAGAGGACCGCAATGACGGCATATGAGGGGGCAGTACCATACATGTATGTACATGTAGTAATACTAAGACTTGTTGTATGGTGATCGGTGGTGCCTAGCTTAACTAGTCTTGTGGGAACCAAGAATACTACATTTTGAATGGATTCCCATTCGCAAGTAAGTATAGCTAGGTCATTAATTATAACCATACCATATTGTAGATTGTTTCTCTGCAGGAAGGCCCTTGTTCCATTAATTCCAATTAACGCTCAAATTAATCACGGGGACCACACATGGAGCAGAGTAAGGCAGTGCAACACGCACACACATCAAGGACCATCAATAGCCTTACATCCGTCAAACTGACACTACTGGAATTTCCGAGTTTCCCGAGTGCCTGGAAAACTCGGCGATAGCCGTTTCCCAATCGGCAGAGACTTTGCCGAGTGTTGTTCTCGACTAAGGGTATTCGACCCGAACACTTCAGGCAAATCGCACTTAGCCTAGAGCCGTCCTCGGGGACTCGGTAAACCATTTGCCGATTTGCCGAGCTCTAGGTGGGGTACTTGGCACAAAAAAGGCATTTGAGGGGCACGATGGAGATGGCGGTTGCCACATGGCCAGAACCTTTGTCGAGCACCTACCGCAGGGACTCAACGAACTTAGACACCTAGGAGCAAGGCTCGAGGCGTCCTTGTTTGCCGAGACATCGACTTCGCCAAGACCTGATGGATAAGACTCAGCAAAATCCGAAGCACAAGCGACCGTCACGTGCCATAGGACTTTTGCTGAGATCTAATATGTGTCGAGATTGTTATCCTTGTGCTCGGCAAATTGTCTCGTATGGGCGGCTGATGCGTGCTTGCCATCTTCGCCGAGATTCATATATGGGCGCATGACAAAGGTTAGAACTGTTTACCGGGTACGTTTAACACATATCAGCAAACGTTTTGCTAAGTCCTTCACCGTCGCCGAGAGCTTTGCTTGGCAAAGGTACGTCCAGCCTAATTCATGGTTCCCTTCTTTGTCGAGATGCTTTGCTCACATGTCGGCAAAGACACCACCGAGACACGAGGAAGCGCCACCTGACCTTATTACCGAGTTTTGCACTCGGTAAAATTGTTTAGCCGAGTTCTGCAGTCGGGAAAGCATCTATTGGGTGTTGTTTTCATATTTGTTTTTTTATTAGCCCTACAACAAATAATATTCCACATATATATAGCACCAACATCACTTCCCAAATGACTCAAACATTGCCACGTTATAGCCAAACACCATTCCACAACATACATAACAAACTATGATCTCAAATACACAAACACAATGTCTCAAGCACACAAACGCAATACTCTCAAGAATACACAATGTTCTCAAGCATAGAAAGTTCAGAAAAGCACAAGTGAATGCATAGGAAAGCACAATGTTCATCACATAACTAGGAGCTTACATGGTTTTGGTGTTCGAAGTGGGAACATCTAGAGTAGTCATTGTGCTTGCTTGCCCAACTCCGGGTGCAGGTACCGGCACATTGTTCGACCCAATTGACGGAATGACCTGTAAGCACATGAGACAATAAGATGAATGGTAAGAACGAGGATGGCGATTGAATAAGTTAGAAGACAACTCACCATGTCCAAGCTAGTATCATCTGCAGGATGCGTTGGTGATATTGGCACAGTTTTGCCGCTCACGGCATAAAGATGTGCAACCATCTCTTTTAGTGTCTACAATTCCTTGTTCTGTTTCTCGATGATGCACCGGTCTTCAGCCCGCAATCTCTGCTCCTCCTCCTGCAGTCCCTTTTCTGCATCCAACCAGGCCTACACCATACCAATGCATTGTCATTAGTGTTGCAATGCTAACATGCATGGCCCTTGTGTTGACCAATGAAGAAGAACAGACCTGAATAGTAAGTTGCACTGAAGACAACAGAAAGCTATAATTCACAAGCATTGAAAGTTGGGAGCAGAAAGTTGGCGAGAGAAGATATGGTGCGAAAATTTCACAACCCGGAAAACTAGGAAGACTCAATGTTGTGCAAACATCAGGGTGACAAGTTAGAGATCTGATATGTTGGCTAAGAGACTACCTCCCGATGCCCTCTAATCTCATTTTGATGGACAATGTTTTTTAACTACCAAAACCAACAATAACATCAGCATCGTCTTTGCATCCGTAACTCATTATCTCTTTTCTTAATTGTCTCCTATTGCATACAACAAACTGAATACATAAACAGTCAATTACACGTATATGGTGAGATTAAGGTTTTTTTGTAGTAGATGTATAAATGATAGCCGAACTGACCGAGTGGCATAGGCACATGAGGAAGGTGAATGCGAAAGCAATGAGTCACAACTCCTTTTTTTTCTGAATTTGAGAGAACGTGCAATACATACAGATTGACGTGAGCAAGACAGGCACATAAGAGCAGTTAATTTGGTATTTGTTTCCTTCTGTATTATGCATATATTTATTTTTCTTGGAATAGGAAGAATCTAGATATCATATCCCGGTTATTGAATCTTGATGATGAATACCATAATTAGTACAAGCGAAGTGCATGAAGAGACAAAAAAAAGTGTGATTATGAGAAGAAAAATGACTTCAACATCAATGGAACTATCCAATGCGACAAATAATCCAACTAGTAAATGACAGCTTGTAGTTCTCTGGAAAACTATGTCCGCCTTCCAAGGAGCGCCTCCAGAATGGGGGATGCACAAGCACCAATGTTATCGGACCTGCCGATCCCCTCCAAAAAATATTGTCAAGTCGTCATGTTTTTGTGTTAGGGCTAATCACGAAGTATGATAACTTCAAATATTGATGGGAAAAACTAGGATCCAAAAAAAATTAGCAACTTTGTCACATCCAATCGGTTATATATTAGCCATCTAGAAACCTAATCAAATTAGAACGAGAGACTCTTGCCAAAGAAACAAAAGAAGTTAAAAATCTAGGAAGTCATGACTTGAATTCCCCCCTTTTGTCCATAATTAATATATTCTTATTAAGCTGGGGACTAGATCATCTTCTCCAAGAAGCAAATATGTTTTCTTATTTTTTTTCCTTTTAAGTGATAGGTACTCAAATAATTTACTAAAATCTCTTGCTTGTAGAATTTCGTTTTCACATCCCACTACTGCCAACGCGTAGATAAGCTACATGCAAATAACAAATAGAATGAGAAATGCATGAACTTTCTTGTGAGTCACTCTTTCATTAATAGCAAAGAAGATTAACTCAAAACATTGCATCACTGTGATCTAATCGAAAACAGTTCACACGCAACACCTGGATAACAAATTGCATCATCGAAGAAAGACAAAGACACAATGTGTTATGGCGCTGCTAGAAGGAGGGCGCGGGAGGGCCAACCGGGCGCCTTTTTGCCCACGGCCGGGCAAGAGAGGGAAGGTATTTCCTTCTTAATTCCTACTTGATTAGATTGATACATCTCCCTCCCCTTATATAAAGAGATTTACTTGACCCCCAAGCAAGCGACCCTTATCTTTAATTAACCCTAAGACTAACAGGTTATACCGCCAGCCCAGACCCATTAGGCCCATTACGTACTCTAACACAATAATTATAGATGGTGAAAGTATCAATTAAAAAAATACTCTCTCCGTCTCATAATATAAGATCTTATTACAACCATACATCCTAAAACGACAAATGATTGTTTCGAAGGTTAAACCGTCACTCAATGCTGACACGCACCTTCTTATGGCCGCCCTTATGTCTCGAAGGTTACACCACCATCCATGCTGATACGCATCTTCTTAGCCACCGACTCGACATGTAGTTACTCGTTTAGATGTCGTAGAAGGAATATGCATGGAACCATGATGAAAACAAAATTCCGTTGCAACATCGTCAAGCTTCTTTCCCTAACAACGATAAGTCTACTTTTCCCTAAGCCCGCGTCGCTGGGGAAGACCTCGCCTGAAGTTCGATCCAATTAAATGGCACCAAAATGCACGACAGGCTCCACATGTGAAGCAATAAGGGCGGGAGGAATACAGCGAGCTATTCGTACAACAGTGTGTAAAGCTTAGCGCTCCAAGACAGTAAAGTCACATGACGGCTGAGGGAGATGGCTTGCCGGCCTATCACGCGTTTGGCCGGACGACAACTGAACCAGGTCAACCTCTCTCCAAGGTTTGCTGACTGCATGCGGCATGGGTTGCCACCTCTCTCGAGCCAACTCAGCTAATTTGGCGTTCTTTTCCTTGCCTTCTTTGCCCGTTACATGAAGATATAGCTAGCCTTGCAGACTTAAATAAAGAAGAACAAAAACGATATTGATTAGATATCTCTCAACAGTTATTTATGCAACCATATAGTACCACCCAACCCGAATGTTAGAATGTGCATGTATAATTGCTTACTTTGTACAGTCAAACTCAATCAATTTATTCCGATGCCTCCTATTCTCAAAACTTTTCGTGGTTACCTCCGGTGTATATAATTGAGCCTATATGTAACATATGCATGATCATGAATACATCCTACGCATAGTTCCTGTATCCTTGTAACTTGTTTCTACCAAATGATCGGCCTCTATGTGGAAGATATATAAAGGGAGAGAAAGGGAGGGGGAAGAAGCAAATTGAGCAAATAACTTTAAAATGATGGGGGTAGTACAATGCGTACGTGTAGTTGGTGGCTTATATTAGCAAAAGCGGCGATATGGTGGTAGCCATAGGGCATCTTCAACGGCAACCCGCAAATTTTCTCCCGCATCCGTCCACGGACACGGATGCGGAAGGCCGCCATTTAACGCCGCCCGCATACATTTCAAACACTTTTTCAACAATCGGATGACACTCATGCAAACAAAGCGGATTTCATATAAACCGAACGAAATTCATTATATTTTGGACATATTTTAACTTAAATAGCTAAAACTATGTGCATGTCTGGCTGCGCAGAGCTGCACTCCCATGACACGGATACACTACACTAGTCTACGGCTGGCCGCGGCGGATTCCGTTGTCTTCCCCATGTCCGGCAGCCCGCTCGCCGGATCGCCGTGAGCCCCATAGGTATATTCTTCCCCCGTATCTTCCCTCTGTCTGGCTGCACCACTCATCGGAGTGGCAAAGGGGATGCTTCAGCCGGAGGGGATTGGGGGCTCTACATCCGTGAAGCCTAGGCGGGGGTCAACGACGGTCTGTGCTGAACTGGGCAAGACACCAGTTGTGTACGCCGGCGTCGCCTCGGCGGTGGCCTTCATGGGACCGAAGCGACGGCGGCCTCCCGTGCTCTACTTCTCCTCGATGATGGTGGCGAGCGCGAACGTGCTGGAGGAGCGGTGTGACACACCACTCGTCGTTCACAACAAGCACGATGCCTGTGCCGCCGTGGTCCACCGCTTGTCGGCCTGGAGCCACATGCCACTCCTTGGCGAGCTGGCTTCAAGGGGCGAGTTGCTGAACGACGTCCAACTTGGATCTTCTGCCTCCGCGAGTTGGCATGCAGCCGTCTGGACCATTGACAGAGACGGAGCAGAGAGTTACCTGGCTCGTATCGGGCTCGACGGGCCACCCAGCCAGCTTGTATGCCGGAGAATTTGGCTTCCTGCTCGCCGGATGCCATGGAGCTTGCGAAGAAAATGGCGTGCAAGGAGGAGATGGGAGCGGAGTGTGGTGCGTTTTTTGCTCGGTGTCTGGCATCATTTAAATAGTGGGAGTAGGTTCCTCGGTACACGCGCGGATTTTAATGGAGGAAGGCAGGCAGTCTGCGGTCGTTTGAATGTGGCGAGGAGGCGTGTTCAGTCGGGCGAGCAGCGGGCGACACTCTCTTAGCCGGCGCGTCGCTTCATTGCCGGCAGTGAGAGATCGCATCCGTCTGCGCCACCCTCCCGTACGGTCAAAACGCGTGCATCCATGTCGGCCGCTACATGCCCTGAGCCGGCATGAATGCGGCGCGGCAAGCGGCACGGCGCGTGGGATGGAAAGCGCGGGAGGGGCAGATGGGGGGTTCGGGTAGGCCCGGGCGGTCAGAAACGGGCGTGGCGATGGTCCGGACGCCCGCAAAGCCCCCACGTTTGTCACCGGTTTGCGGGAGAAAACACATCCGGACCGTCCTGCGGACCGATACAGGCCGGCGTTGGATGTCCGTATACACGAGGATCTCCAAACACTTGTCCACATACCCGCATTATTGTAGTACTACAATCTTTTTAGAAAACATATAATTGTAGAGCTCGTGCTTATAGTTACTCCAGATCTTCTTGCGCCATGGCATTTTTTAAATGTAGTTTATGGATTTTGGCAAATTTCTTTTCTTTTTACTACAGTGGGAAAAATATTTTTCGTATTGAACCATGGCAATTTAAATTCATGGCGCATGGCAAATGTAATTTATGTGTCATGGCATTTTTTTTACTATATGAGTGCATACATGGCAATTTATTTAATACAAAGTATGCTAATTATAATAAAAACACAATAGCAAATTTCAACATGCATCTGCGATGGCAATTTTATTCATAATTCGTGTTTACTTTAAATACGCAAAAAATTCTCATAAAAGACATGAGATTTTTAATTAAAATACCATGGCAAATTTTGAGCGAGCTGGCTTGGAGCGGCGAGTTGCGGAACGACGCATTGGCTTGGATCTTCTGCCCCCGTGAGCTGGCGTGCAGCCGCCTGGACCATCGACGGAGGCGGAGCAGAGAGTTGTTTGGCTCGTATCCGGCGGGCTCGACAGGCTACCCAACCAGCTTTTATGCCGGAGAACTCGGCTCCCTGCTTGCCGTATGCCCTGGAGCTTGTGGAGAAAATGGTGTGCAAGGAGGAGATGGGAGCGGAGTGTGGCGAAGCCAACCGGCATTGTGTTAAATGACGAGCGGCTCGTGAACGGACGTGGGAGTAGGTTTCTCGGCACACGCACGGGTTTTAATGGAGGAAGGCGGGCAGTCTGCGGCCATTTGAATGTGGCGAGGAGGCGTGTTCAGCCGGACGAGCAGCATGCGGTGCTCTCTCGGCCGGCGCATCGCTTCAATGCTGGTAGTGAGAAATCGCATCCTCTGCGGCACTCTCCCATCCGATCAGATCGCGGGCATCAATGCCGGCAGCTGTATTCTCGCCGACATGAATGCGGTGCGACACGTGGGAAAAGCGCGGTAGGAGCGAATGGGGGTTTGGGTAGGCCAGGGCGGTCAGAAGCAGGCGTGGCAGTGGTCCGGTCATCCGCAAAGCCCCACGTTTGTCTCGAGTTTGTGGGAGAAAACACGTATGGCCCGTCTTGCGGACCGATACAAGCCCTCGTTGGAAGTCCGTATAGACATGGATCTGGAAACACTTGTCCACATACTCGCATTATTATAGTACTACAATCTTTTTAGAAAACATATAATTGTAGATTTCGTGCTTATTGTTACTCCAGATTTTTTTTACCATGGCATCTTTGAAATGTAGTTTATGGATCTTGGCAAATTCTTTTTCTTTTTACAACAATGGAAAAAAATATTTTTCGTATTGAACCATGGCAAATGTGATTTATGTGTCATGGCATTTTTTTTCACTATATGAATGCATACATGGCAAAAACTTTTATACAAAGCATGATAATTATAATAGAAACACCATGGCAAATTTTAACATGCATCTGCGATGGCAATTTTCTTCATAATTTGTGTTTACTTTACATAAACGAAAATTTTATCATAATAAACATGGAATATTTAATTAAAATACCATGGCAAATTTTGATATGAGCCCGCCATAGATATTTTTGTTCATATTTTGTGCTTGAACTGTTCATTCTATTTTTCTCATGGAAATTTCCAAACAACGCAAGCCAATTCCTTTTAAAAATACCAGAGCAATTTTTAGTATGTATCTTCCATGGAACCTTTATTTTTCATAAAATTTGTGTTATTTTTGCATATACGGCAAAATTTTCTTACAAAACATGGAAATTGATTAATATACCATGGCATTTTGAATATGATTCTACCATAGCAATTTTTTTGTTTCTATTGTTCATTCTATTTTTTACATGTCAATTTTCCGAACATATTTTTTTGCCATGGGAATTCAGGAAAATTGCCATGCCATGCCCTTTTTTTAAGAACTCAAATTGTTGTAAAACTTGGCATTGTATAAAATACCATCATGGCAAATCGTTAAATAGTTTGTTCAACTCGATTGGGGTTTGTTTTGGAATTTTCATTTGTCATAAAAATCATGACATTTTTTAGTAAATGAGTGCAATATAGTCATGGGATACAAAAATATGTTACTGTTTTTATGCCGTTTTGGCATTTTTATGGCTCGCCAGATGAAAATTTTGTTGTATTTTTGTTCAGATATTTAAAATAAGGTCGAAACATTAGTTTTTAAGTCTTTTATAGAGTCCGCCCGGGCCACCAATAGCAAACATTTACCCTAAAAAAAGTCTTTTATAGAGGTGTCCAAGAAAACTGGGCTTTTTTGGCCCAATTGGAGGCTCCAACTGAAGATTAGAGTGGTTAGCCTTGGGCCCAGATCGAACCATACCGCCGTGGATCGTTACCTGGGTTCTAGTCCGGTCAGAAGTATGATTACCAAGTGGAGTTGCGTCTATATATATCCCACCCCGTCCGCCTTCTCCTCCCCGTTCCCCTCTCTCGATCGACCTGCGCGCAGCCCCCCTCGCCGACGCTACCTAACCCTAGGAACATCCACCGCCGACGCCATGGCCAGCGGCAACTTGTACATCTCCGTGATCGACGACGTCGTCGCCAAGGTTCGTAAGGACTTCGACACCGACGGCGTTGGCGATGCCGTCCTCAACGAGCTCCAGGCTCTCTGGGAGACGAAGTTGATGCACTGTGGCGCAATCTCAGGGAACATCGACCGCAACAGGGCTCCCCCCGCCGGAGCGTCCGCTGGCGGCGCGACTCCACCGGTGCACGACCTCAACGTGCCCTACGAGGCCACGTCCGAGGAGTACACCACCCCAACCGCCGACATGCTCTTCCCACCGACGCCGCAGCAGACCCCGATCCAGACGCCACTTCCAGCTGGGATTGATACGGGGCGGTGGGACTATGCCCCATCGCCGATCGGTGACATGAGAAACGGGATGGGGATGATGAATGGGGCTGATCCGGAAACTGGCCGCCCGAGCCCTTTCATGCAACCCCCATCGCCCTGGATGAATCAGAGACCACTGGGGCTTGATGTGAACCTTGCTTTTGCTCATGATGAGGAGATCCGGATGATGATGCAACCCCAGCCACTGACGACTAAGGATTTTCTCATGATGTCTTCTGGAAAACGGAAGAGGGATGAATATCCTTCAGCTGCTTCATTTGTGCCACAACAGGATGGATGTGCAGACCAGGTTGCGGGTGGTGTTGATGATGATGAACCTCCTCTCAATGAAGATGACGACGACGACGATGACGACATTGATGATGACTTTGATGACACGCAGCACCTTGTCCTTGCACAGTTTGACAAAATAACAAGGACAAAGAATCGCTGGAGGTGCACTTTGAAGGGTGGAATCATGCATCTGAACGGCAGAGATGTTCTATTCAACAAGGCTTCAGGAGAGTTTGAGTTTTGAATTTCATTCATGGCAAAGATGATGTTTTAGGTGCCTGTTGTATGTACTGTCTTTAACACAAGGATAAGGAAGGGAAGGTGACAAGAGTACTGGAGTTGTGGCGAGTTTGGCACTATGAACGTGTGTCCTGTTTTCCTGTTGATTGAGGCTTGCTTCACCCACCAGTTGGTTTGTTGACCATAACTCATGTCACTGTAAAAATGCTACAGTTGGTACGATTGTGGACATTTTCTTGAGATGGTCACTTAAACTGGTGGGACGATGTTATCTCATAAAAATCATCAAGAAAAAAGTAGTGGCTGCAGAGTTGTACAGAGAAAAGGGAAAAGGAGAAGGGTTAAGTCGAATTTTTGTCCTATGATGTGCTGTCATGTGTCTTGATTTGATTTTGTCCTACGAATCTGAGAGCTGAATGACCAATGATAGACAGAAAAATGACTGAAAACCTTACAAGAACTGAGCACTGAAAAACCTGAAGATAGATAGAGAAGAGGACTGAATAAACGAGACTCAAAGGTGGTTGAAAAACATTTACTAAAGACTGGAGAAAGATGACTTGAAAGGAAATAAAAGGAGAAGGAAAGAGTCAAGAACGACACCCCGGAATAAACTACCAGAGTGAGATCAATAGTGTGCAACTATTGCCCAAAGCTGAAGTGACAACTACCACTGAAACAACTGACATGACTGAAGAAACTGATGACTGAAGAAAGATAACTGAAATAATCCTGAAAACTGGGGAAAAAATCAAGTTCCGTTGGTGAAAATATAAATGACAAAGGAACAAAATGAAAAATAATGAAAATTACTGAAACCTAAAACTGAACAAACAAAAGGAAAAAGGAAAAGAAAAAGAGACACCAAAGAGAAGAAAATCATGATCACTACTTCGTCACTTGACGCGGTGCTCTCCTCATAGCTCTCTCTTTCGACAGACCGTCATCAGGATCGTAGTTGGGCTCGTAACAATTGCTAAATGACATGTGCCCCATAGGATCCACAACCCTCCTGCTGAAAAAAGAAGGCATCATTGCAGTGCATTGTTGTATTTTCGCATATGTGGTTAGCTAAAAACTGAAAGGAAAAATATTACTAATCCCGACAAAGTTATCTTTATGCTGTCTGTTTACGGTTCTTGGTGGGCATCTTTTCTAATCAATACACACTTGAACACAAAAGTTGCACCGTATTTTGTTTCAGAATTTTCTCATTCTTAACGTACTTGGGCATGCTTAGTAAAAAATGATTGTGTTAAGACACTCAAACGGCATGAAAACAATTAGTCGGTACCGACTGTACCCAACTACCCATTCCAGAACTTTCAGTACTGATGATAGGTTCATGGGAATAGACAGTGACAACTAACTAAATGAAAAATCAGCCAAAGGACTGAATATTGGCTGATAAATATATACATTGTCTACATTCAGGGATTCATTTGATGTTTGCATATACGTTGGCTAAAATGTTTTTTTCTGAAACTAAGCAGAGCTTTCAACTCTCTGAACTTGACTCGTGTGAGAAGTGAACTCTGCATGCATTCTTCAGTTAACAAAGCAGAGCACCATGGGAATTCAGACAACAGTTTGTTAACCCAACGTTTGCCTGATTACAAAGGTGAATTACATAAGCACGTGTAATCGTGATACGAAGTAGGAACGCCACGAGGAGGCGGCCTGCTTGTGCGCCGGTTTCTTCATCCGGTGCGTCCAGAGCATGAGGTCGTCGAAATGATCTGACTCTGACACCTCTTGTGATACTTGACATCTAACTCGAGTGACAGTGCCAAAAGAAGAGTGGGAATCACACCATTTACTGAAAAACGCAGAACTAGAAACTTAATCTTATGTGTTGTCAGATGAATCTCAACGCCAGCAGGTAAATCATGCCATTTACTAAAATCTAGATAGTTAGTTTAGAGTATGGTGCGGTATTTTTGAGTGTGTTGACTGCCAATAGGCAGCAATGCTTGTCACTGCTTCGCTTCTTAGCTTCCTATCTAGCATTTCTTATTTTCAACTATATGCATACAAGTTATTATCCCTCATATCCCTAGAAGTGTTGAATGATAAGAGGAAAATAGTTAGTGAAGGGAATGGAGTACATATGGGCATGCTCTCATGGCTGGTGTGAGATGCTACAGATATCACGTGTTGCTTATTTAGGTCATATTAATATGACATGCTAGAGCTGGTGTGGGTCATGAATGCAAGGTGTGAGAAGGGGCTTTCATGGTTCGGGATATTCATGGTCAATGTTATGTAGTTGATATTCTTGACCTCTAAGATTTTTGTGCTTTTATTAAAAACTTGATGTGTTCTTCATCGTCGATGGAGTATCAATCTATTTCGCAAAAAAATGGAGTATCGATCTATAGTTAATCAATGATTTCGGCGGTTGGGAAATGTAACCTACTTAGTTTTAGTAGTTATTTCTAGGTGAGATTTCCTACGGAACCTCCTAGTTCCCAAAAGTCACTTGTCCAAGAAAATTTGACATTGCACAAAGTAAAAGTCATTTGTCAAGGCAACTTGATGTTTCACTTCTGCCACTAATACGACAAAATTACTTGGAAAAGACCAAACAACCTCATCTTCGCCAACGTGTCCGGCTGCTCCGCCTAGTGTTTGTTGTTGGTTACAATTCCCTTCAATTTCGACGTGATCCTGTTGGAACGTAGCCAGCTCCCAGCTGTGCTTTGGTTTTCATTAGCACTTTGAAAACGCTGAAGATTGCACACTGACTTTGAGTTGGGGGATAAAATGGCAGGCAGAAGAATCTTATGTCCGTTATGTTAGAATATATTGTAACATGTATATGCGGTATGATTATAAACCGCATATACGCCCGGTAGGTTAGCGTGTTGCGTGCATATTGTAATCAGGTAGTTGTGGTTGTTAGGATTTATCCTCATCTCTCTGTATAGCCTTTTCTTGAGGATCAATCCAACACAACCGAACTGCCAAGATCTTGTAAACCTCTTTGCCTATATAACATGCAACGCGTCCCTGCCAGAGGTATACGCTTCATCCATTCTTTCACGTTATACTTTCATGTGTCATTTGTGGGATTTGGAAAGCGAGGAACCTTGCGTGTTTTCAGCACATTTGGCCGTGTGAGCCGATTAATGTGATTTTTCAGATATGCTAATGGATTGTATTTTGTAGCAGGGAAAGAAGGAGGGGAAGAATGACACGAAGGTCTGGCTGCGGTGGTGTGCAAGACTTCTGGCACAAGTAGGTCTTGATGTCTTCAGCGCTAGCAGAAGCTAGAAGACCTGAATCCCGAGGCTGACTCCTGACTGTGTGAGATCCCCTGAAATGTGCATTCTCAACCGAGCCCATCAGGATAGTATGTTCTTGGAGAAGCCTTGCCGATGCCTCGCGTTCCTAAAACTCTGGGTAGTTGAGCAGTCCTTCTGAGTGTGTTGATTGCCACTAGATAGCAAACCGTTTGTCTCTTCGCTCCTCAACTTTGTAATGGCTTTTCTTCTCATGATTATTACTTCATACCCTTTTTTATAAAAAATATGATTTTCAGTCATTATGATGTACGCTCATATTAAATATTACTCCCTCCGTTTCATATTAGTTGCCGCTGATTAGTACAATCAGCGACAACTAGTATAGAACGGAGGGAGTAGCTACAAAACAACGATCGATGAACAACAACAACGACCATCCGCACCAATCATTTTTTGACATCGCAAAGAGAAAGAAAAAATTCTCCAGTAGCAACGCCTTCCAGAAACAGCACCGCCATGGCTGCACAACCATACCCTCTGCCTCAAGTCGACGGTTGTAGATCGCATCTCGCCATCGGAGGCTACTGGAGAAGAGATCTCCCCACGGCCGCCTTCATCAACTAGTGTCGGGACATAGCCCGACCACTTGTATCTGGCAGCAGCAAGGGAAAGGGAGGAAGGAGAGGTAGGAGGTGGCGGTTGTGGGGAAGAGAGAAGATGACCGCTGTGGGAAGGGAGGAGAGGTGGCCAGTGTTAGGTGGTGAGCCTCGAAAGCAAGAGCACGGAGTGAAAGAGTCATATTTTTCGTTCTCATAATAAGGTTAGCAATTGTTTAGATGATTACGCTCGAACAAAAGGTAGAATCATCACCTTGGCTGGGCTTTGGCTCCCCAAGTGCAGTCCAGTTGGCGGTTGGCGATTTTAATGACCTTTTTTTATTGCAAGTTTTACCTGAAAAAAAAACAAGGTTTTGGTGGTTATTTCTAGGCAAGATTTCATAATTAACCCTTTAGTTCACCAAAGTCATTTGAGGAAGAAAAATTGATAGGCACAAACCTAAAATCATTTTTTTGCCCCGCAAAAAAACAACTATGTCAAAGAAAACGAGCAGTCAGGCTGCTCCACCTAGCGTGCCGGTGGCTGGTGCACGATGTTCCCGCGTGAGACTCTATTCTGCAGGGCTCTCGCCCGGAGAAGCTTTGCCAATGCCTTGCATTCCTGAAATCTAGATAGTTAGTTTATAATGCAGTGTGTTCCTTTGAGTGTGTTGATTGCCAGTTGGTAGCAAATGCTTGTCACTGCTTCGCTTCCTGGTAGAGTTTTTTATTTTTCAACTATATGCATACAAGTTCTTAGCCATCATATCCCTACAAGTGCTGAATCATAAGAGGAAAATAGTTAGCGAAGGGAATGGAGCACATATAGGCATGCACTCATGGCTGGTGTGAGATGTTTCAGATACCACATGTTGCTTGTTTAGGTCATATTAATATGACATTCTAGAGCTAGCGAGTGTGAGTTTTTTTTTTTGAGGGATAGCGAGTGTGAGTTATGAATGCAAGGTGGGGAAAGGGCTTTCAGGATGCAGCAATTCGGTGCCCGTGCTCAGCTGGTCCTGAAATCGATGTCGTTGGTTCATGACTTGGGATTCGCATAATTGCTTCTGACGCGTCTGTGCAGAGCGAGCGGAAGCAAAGACGGAAGAAGGAAGAAGGGCCAGCTGCTACAGCGGTTGGACATCCGGCCAAGGCCCGGACATCCGGCCTCCACCTACTCAAAGAGCTCCGGAAGCGCCCCCGACAGCCCGGACATCCGTCCCCATGCCCCGGACATCCGGCTACTCCCGAAGCCCCGGACATCCGGCCCCTTCACCCGGATATCCGACCCCGCCTATCCAGAGAGCATCTGTTCGGGCAAAAATCGGCTCGGACATCCGGCCAAGGCCTGGACATCCGGCCCCCAGCCCGAACATCCGGCGCCTGTCTGCGTACAGTGAACGGGCCAAGGGCCCATGCATCCTCTCTCTCACTTACCCCATCTATAGTTAGGGTCAGCATTGGTTTAGCTCATATGTGAGATAGAGCTTTGCTCATCCATACGGATCTGCTCTTTGAGAGAGACTGCGACCCCTCTACGGAGAAGATCCACCTTGGATTCAAGACCCCCTCTTGGGTGGCCCCATCAAGACCTCCTCACGGAGAAGAACCGGTTACCTTTGTATCATCATTTGTTGATCGTGGATCTTGTATCTCCTCTCGTGTTTCGAGAATCTAGCACATGTGTGATCGTTCTTGTTGGTTTGAGTGATTCTCTCGTGTTTTCCCTCGTGTTCTTAGTTGGGATCCGCTCCTTTCGTGAAAGATCGGCCGTATAGGGTTCCACCCTACATCATCTTGGTATCAGAGCCACGTTGATCACGATTTCGGAGCCTCCCCTCTTTGTTTTCTAGCCTTGTTTTGTTGATTTTGTCCCTAATTCGAAAATTCCCCACAAAAATAGCCCCCTAGATTTTTTTTGTGATTTGTTGGTGTGATGAAGTTTTGTTGGATTTGATCCATGGATTTGCTTTGTTACTAGTGGATCTAGCTTTCCCCCAATTTTCCCCACTTTCCATCCACGAAACCTCCGCAATTTTGCCCCCAAAATCATCAATTTCCGCCCTCAAAATCGAGTTCCTCGAGTTCATCCTCAGACTTGGAGCCCGGACATCCGGCCCGTGGCCCCGGACATCTGCCCCCCCCCCCCCCGACATCCGGCTCCTGGAGCGCATTTTCGCGCGCGGTACTGGACATCAGGTCCCGGAAATCCGGCCCGTGCCCCGGATGTCCGGCCCCTGGCATTTCAGCCTTCGGTGTTTCACCGTTTTGACCATAACTAATTCATCTGGAGTCCGTTTTTGACGTTCTTTAGCTCGTTTTGAAGCTATTGACATCCCTCATAACACAAAAATACTACCATCATCATTTGACTCCATCAAATTTTTGGAACTTTGGCATCTTTGCCTAGGGTCTCCACCATAACTTCCGCATAACCACCACCGACTTCCGCAACCTAACCCATTTTGTTCCCCATAGCATTAGTGGTTGCTTGAGTAGTGATTCGAGTCTCCTAAGGTGTTTCGGCTACGTAGGGGCCATTGCTTCTTCATCAACAACCACCATAACTTCCGCATAGGCTTGCCCACCATACACTTCCGCCACCCCAACTTAACCCAATTTTGTTTGAGTTGTGAGTTGTGTCTCCTAAGGTGTTTCGGCTACTTAGGGACGGTGACCTTCAACTCCGACTCACATAACCCAATAACCCTCCACTCCCGCATTGCATACTCCAAAACCCATCATTGCATTTCCGCAATCCCATTAAGCTTCCGCAAAACCACCACCGCATTCCTGCTACCACCATTTGACATTTGACATTTGAGATTTTGAGTTTGCGGTTTTTCCGTTTCCTAAGGTGTTTCGGCTAATTAGGAACGGTTCAACATCGAGAACACCGCCACTCATCATCGCCACGAGGTCGTCATCGTACATAAGGACGGTAACCTCGACGACATCATTGTATATTCCCCTTGCAATTGCATTGATAACCCCTAGCCCATTTTGCGTCACTTGCCTATCGAGACTAGCCATTTGAGTATTGCCGGCAACGTTACTTGTGCACATTAGTGATCTACACCTCCCATTGCATACATACCATATCATATTGTTATCATCATATCATCTCTTTTGTCACAAGATTGTTCCCACATATACACAATTGCTATCTTGGTTTGTACATTTCGCAAAGTGGCCATACAAAAAAAATAAGCTTTTAAGCAAAAAGAGAGAGCAAAGAAGCTTGTAAGCAATAGCAATAGCATCATACCACATTGCAAGATTGCCATATCCGATCATCTTGGATCAAACACCGGGAACCATGCATATATAGCATACTTGGGATAGAAAGTTTATCCATTTTGCATCTTATAGGTTGTGCACAAGTGTCGTATCCGCCTATAGAGAAATCGTGCTAGCTCTTGAGTTGTGCAACACGAGCGTTTTCCGTGGATTCCACATTTTGTGCTCATTCCTTGGTTGCACGACCCCATTTATCTATCCGTGTGTGTGTTTCCGTGTGCCACATATTGCTATTGGTCTACTTGTTTCGCTTGCGAATTTGTGAATCTCTTTCAACATTATTGACTCTTGCTAACATTTTGCATCAAATTTTTGTGCCACTATCCTCACCGAGCTCCACCATAAGCCTTACTTGTGTAGGTGTGAGAAATTGACAAGATCGGTACCAATTGTGCTATTTCCTTGTTACATCATTGAGTGATCATTGATCCATCTTCAACATCGGTCAAGGTACATTTGGTATAGTTCTTCTCTTTCTCCCCTCATATTTGCTCGAGTCTTGCGATGGATAGGCAAGGCATTTCATCTCCGGTCTTAGACAACAACGACGGCGCGAACAACTACATCACCGAACCGTCAATCTTCGATCTACAATGACAAATGCAAGGCACAATCAAGATTGCGAGAGCGCATCGACAACCTCGCCATCGACATACGACACTCCGAAGCACATACAAGAGACTACTTCGACAACAAGCTTTCCGCACAAAAGAAGGAGGAAGATGCAAGGATGGAGGAGATTCGGACTTTGTTGGCCAAACGTTCTTCCCCTTCGTCGTCCTCAAGGCGATGGCGAGCAAGTCGACCATCTTCGGAGCGCCGAAGCGATACAAGCGCAAGTCATCCACGTCCACATCTCCATGGCGACCACCATCACGTTTGTGATCCACATCGTCATGAAGGGCAAGTCACCTCCAAGCATCATGTGCACGACGACGACGAACGACATCTACTACGAGCTCAAGTACGACAACGACAACATCATCATGAAGATGCTCGCCAAGCGCAAATGTACAAGTCCCAACAAGCCCTACTTCACGCCAAGTCCAAACTTCATGAGCACAAGAGAAGACCACGATACAAGCACGACCAAGACTGAGCTACGGCTACAACAACCACTTCGGCATCTTCGCCAAGTGCTATGAAGGCATATTCGCCTTTGGACATATGGCATCTTCGCCTACTTCCCACGAGTTCGCCTACATCGACATCTTCAACAACGAGGCGACCACCTACGAGCGAGGGCGACACTTCATTCTTCGGAAGCCTCTCAAGGACGATGGTCAAGCATGGGAAATTCCCTTCGGTCATGCAGACGAGCTACGAGGTGCCACATCATATGGACCTCCTACAACAAGACAGCGACAAGAAGGTCGAGCAAGGGCCATCCCCTTCGACCACGGCGACGAGCACGAACCTCTTCAACAACATGAAGACGACGCCCATATTGGACTCATACTCCGAGTCAAGCTACGAGACCGCACATGAGACTTTATCTTTGGTTTCGGAGGAGAGTGATGTTTTGCCACATCCTGTGGCATTCATCTTTGGAGGCGTTAT
This sequence comes from Triticum aestivum, assembly GCF_018294505.1. Classification (NCBI taxonomy): domain Eukaryota; kingdom Viridiplantae; phylum Streptophyta; class Magnoliopsida; order Poales; family Poaceae; genus Triticum; species Triticum aestivum. The sequence continues at coordinate 498,340,770 of NC_057808.1, read as the reverse complement.
GGATGAGGAGATTGAGCATGGGACTATCCCTTCAACCAAGGCGGCGATAGGAGTTGAGCATGGAGACATTTGCACCAACATCTCTCCAACACCCACATATGAAGAGATGCCCCAATTCCCATGTGAGGAGAGCCACCCCACCATGAGTGATATGAGTGACTCCACCATATGTGACATTGAGTGCATTTCCTATGAGAGGATGAGTGTGACCACCACTAGCCCCACACATGAGAGCATGCCACATATCCTATGTGAGGTTGAGAGCCATTTGAGTGACTCCACCAACCATACGAGTGAGAGCATCCAAGAGGGAGTGAGTGAGCCACAACACTTAGTGAGTGAGGTAGTTGAGAGGGCACGTGAAGCCACTATGGTTTCTAACAACTTAACCTCTACTACGAGTGTGTTTTCTTTGGTGCTAGGTCTCCTACATGACGGCATGCCTATCCTCGATGAGTCCATACCTCCAATGGAGACGACGATGGCCATGGTGGACAATGATGCACCAACCACATGGTTCCATCAAGATGAAGATGACAACGAGTGGATCTTCGACACCTCACCTACAACACATGAGCGACGCTCCAAAGGTAACATAGGTGATGGTGCTTCTCTTGTCCCACTAGTGGACTATCTTACCAATGATTGCTTGCATGATGTTGATCCACCTATTCCCATGCTTCATGCTAGTGCAACTTCTTCATGTCATGCCTTACCAATTTATGATGAATATGATGATGAGCATGTTGAGTTGTCTAGTTGTGATGCTATGCTCCATAGGATATCATGTGAAAATTCAATTGGTCACTTCATGTTTGACAATCCATTGAACTTGTCATATGCTATGAGTGAGATCTCCCATATTGCTTCATTTCAATCTCAACATAGTAACTATGCATGCCCCATTAAAGTAAATCCCATTTGCACTTATGGCGTAGATGACGAGATGATGGTCATTGGCTTTTGTTTTTCATGTGATGATATTGCTATGCTTCCTTTACACGATTTTCGCAATTCATCTACTATACCATGCCATGATCACATTGTTCCAAATATGCTTTGTTTTGGATGTTGTCAATATTCTCCATGTGATGTTTCTACAAATGCTCATGAGGAGACCCCCATAGTTTCCTCATACATATTAGGAGATCTTGATGCATTCCATACTTTGCATGATCCCCATAATTGCGTGCACCATATGCATTCCATGAATAACGATGCTCTACATATTTCTCATGATGAATTACATAATTTGAGTCTCCATTCTGCTATCATAATAACAAACCTCTCATGATGGATGACATGTTTCTATATCATGCATCTCATTTATTTGAGCATTGGATATTTTGTGCTAACCAACACAAGCAGTATGCATCATGATGGATGATGTGTACATCTACCACGCACACACAATTTTTCCTTTGCCTTTGTTTTGTGTAGGTACTCACGTATACTCGTCAACCTCTCAATCCCAAGAGTTGATGAAACGAGCTCTTGAGAGCAACGATGATTTGAGATTCTGTGGATTATCCTCGCCACTGTTCCCTTCGCGCAAGGACTACGCGCATTTTTTTACTTGGCTCTCACACGGCTTTGGGCTATATATCACTTGTTACGTTATGCTCATTTTCTCGTGTTCACTTTGCATGCTATGCCTCTTTCCATGCCTTTGCCATGCAATTGTGACCCTTGCTTCACTTACATATGATTCACCATTATACTACTTCTATGTGTATTTGCATGCTTGGTGGAGATACTTGTTGTTATTGCCATGTTTACCATGTGCCACATGCTATTGTTGATTCTTGTGTTGGGAGAGTCATGATGCCCCATTGCTATTTACATATGGCCTCTCGCCAATACATTGATGATATTTTACTCATATCTTGCTTTCATGCTTGCGATATGTCATGTGCATTATTCATGACCATTATTTGCACACATGACATGCTTGCCATGATTCCTTCTAGTACGTTGCATCTTCGCACTACTAGCTTGCTTGACTTGATCACTATGATTGCTTGCTTTGTCGCATCACCCATGTTCCATTATTACTCGCTTTCTTGGGTTGATGACATATATGTTCATGCCTCTCACTTGATTTGTCCTGGTCATTGTCTCTTGTCTATATTAGTTGCATCTCTCATATCACCTTGTATTGAGTGCCAACTTGCTATGCTTATTGATCGTGGAGACTTGGACATATTACTTGTGAAGCATGCTTGCTTACTTGAGCCTATTGTCTTTGGTTGTAGTTGCATCATATGCTTTCATACCATACCACACGTTGTCCTTTCTTATGATAAGAATGATGAGAAACTTGTTGGGTATCTTACCACTCGAATGATAGGTGTTACATTTGCACTAACCTCATTTGTTTTTCCGAGTGTTTGTCATGTTCTTTCATTTTGAGGAATTCACAAGGCGGTACCATCGCGAGACATATTGGTTATGTGAAGGCGTACATGATGTGCGACACCAACATTTTCGAGAAACTACTAAAGGTGAACTCCTTCCCTTTGAGCCATCTTCACATATGCATATTGGATGGGCCATACTTTCATTGTTGTTTCCTTCTTCTTGTCTACATGATACGTATATTGGATGGAGGACCGACATTGGAGATGGACCCTATGGACCTTCAAGTTGAGGAGTGCTTGGACTTAGTGGATGCACCACCGGACCAACACTACTACCACGACATCGAGCTATGGTACAACACCACCCATAACAAATTTGCATCTTATGCATGGATTGACTCACATTATGATTGCCTTGTTGCATCTTCCATTTCTATGTCATCCATGATATATGAGCTTATGCACTTCCTAAGCAAATTTGTTGTTATCTTCCTTGATGGCATTCATACATCATGATCGCATTGCCTACCATCAATTGCATGATCACATACTCACATTGAGCACCAACTGCCATATTCATGCTATTGATAAACCGTCTCACTATGACATCATTTTGCACCATGGTTGCATTGATCACGTTCACAATACATTTGTGTGCACAATGAATGCTTTTGCTCCCATGAATGCTTTGCATATCATTTTATATCATCTTACTAAGCTTCATGCGCTTTGTCACAAACAATCTTGCCGAACGGACTCATGTTTACTTGATGGACACCTTGTGTGCGCTAACCATTGTCTTTCCAGGTGTCGTTTGTGTTTGATCTTTTTGCATGTGTACCACTACGGAGACACCTTGGAGTACTTGGATTGCGCCATGTCTTCCACTTTGTCCAACTACAAGTCCGTCCACGACAATCGTTTCCATGGTGACGAGGTTTTCGTATCCGAGGTTGGATCTTTCCCAAGGGAGGGGAGATGATGCGGAGCATCCTACGATCATCCCCATGTACACTACGACTACACCTCAAGCCCCAAGTGCCCACATGTTGACACCTCAAGCATACGCCATTGGACCTAAGGTGAACTCGCTCCTTTCCGAATCTTCCCTTTCCACATGTAAGACATGGATGCTACCTCAAGCGCGGACCTTGTGCATACTCAGGTACACCCGAGGAGACCATGGAGAACCCAAGGACCAAGGCCAAGCGTGCGCGGAAGCGAAGATAGAAGAAGGAAGAAGGGCCAGCTGCTACATCGGCTCGACATCCGGCCTCCACCTACTCAGAGAGCTCCGGAAGCGCCCCCGACAGCCCGGACATCCGTCCCCATGCCCCGGACATCCGGCTACTCCCGAATCCCCGAAAATCCGGCCCCTTCACCCGGATATCCGACCCCGCCTATCCAGAGAGCATTTGTTAGGGCCGAAATCAGCCCGGACATCGGGCCATGGCCAGGACATCCGGCTCTTCGTGAGCCGCCGGACATCCAGCCCCCAGCCCGGACATCCGGCACGTGTCTGCGTACAGTGAACGGGCCAAGGGCCCATGTATCCCCCCTCTCACTTACCCCTTCGTGGGCTAACACTATATATAAACCCCCTCCTCCTCCTAGTTAGGGTCAGCATTGGTTTAGCTCATATGTGAGATAGAGCTTTGCATCCATACGGATCTGCTCCTTGAGAGAGACTGCGGTCCCTCTACGGAGAAGATCCACCTTGGATTCAAGACCCCCTCTTGGGTGGCCCCATCAAGACCTCCTTACGGAGAAGAACCAGTTACCTTTGTATCGTCCTTTGTTGATCGTGGATCTTGTATCTCCTCTCGTGTTTCGAGGATCTAGCACATGTGTGATTGTTCTTGTTGGTTTGGGTGATTCTCTCGTGTTTTCCATCGTGTTTTCCCTCGCGTTCTTCGTGTTCTTAGTTGGGATCCGGACCTTTCGTGAAAGATCGGCCGTATAGGGTTCCACCCTACATCAGCGGGGGATTCAAACGCTGGTTCTGGGCGCGGGCGACATTTCGGAGGCGAAATCGATGCACTGGGGCGACTGCAGTCTTCTCCAACAAGGTCTGCTCAATCGACAGACAGGGACCACCCTGAGGCGCCCGGCTAGCATGAGTATTGGTAAAAGATGAAGCAAATGCCAAATGATACTGTTTTTCTGCAAATGCTGTGCTGGCCTTGTACACTGCTGTATGATCTCTGTTATGGCAAAATAGTTGTATGTAGAATAATAAAAATTAAAATGATGGTTCATGTGTGAATTGCTAGGGATAGGTGTCATAGGTAGTTTAGCTCGGGTGGCTGCTGGCATGTGATGTCTTTCTTTTACCATCAGATGCTTAATTGTGGGGTGCTTGCGTGTAAATACAGGTTACATCTTGGGAGTGCGCCACCGGACAGAACGCAATGTCCATCTAGGATGAGTGCGTTGGAGCAATTGATACGCAAGTACGCGGAGGAGCCGACTAAGATTGTAGTGTAGCTAGAACTAGGACTGAGCTTCGACTCGCTTGGGGAGGCGTATGAGCATGATGACCCCACTAGGCATGATATCATGTGGTTATACAGCAAATGCTAGGGTCTAGCGAAAATGTTCCGCAGAAGTAAAGACTTGAAACTGAATTCATGAAAACTGCTTTACCTTCGCGTGTGTTTTATCATGTATGATGCTCTGCTACATTGAATTTGCTGTTGGTTCAGGCACTTCCATTCGCTGGCTGCAGTGGCGTCGGGACAGGACCTGAAAGATGAGCTGGCTCATGATGGTGAGCTGACAACAGTCTGGAGATGCATACAGCGCATGCTGAGTGCAAAGGAAATGAAAATGTACCAGGGCTGGCTAGCAAGATGGAGTGGGATTTTCGATCCACACTTTATGGTATGAAAATTGATGACTGCCTGTCAATGTTGCTTTTCTTAGGATTGTTTGCTGCCTATCATATAAGATGTGGGTGCTTTTGCAGGAAGAACTTTGCAAGCCAGACAATGAAGTGGACTGTGATTACATCGAGATGATGAAAACTCTGAACTGATGGAATACAGAGTTTAATTTGGTGAGAAGGTGCAGGCAATACCATCGTACTGAGTGCCATGGTTCGAATCATCTAACTATGAAAAGGCAATGAATCATCTAACTATGCTCACCAGGGAGGACAGTGGCGTGTACATCGTGCACTACTTCCGCCAATATACCGGGCTCTACCTACGTTCGTCGCCCAGCAGCCAGGTATGGTGAGGTGGGAAATGAGGGGGTATCTGGAAGAAAAAATGAACAAACCAGTCAGTGCTAATGAAAAAGATGTGTTCTGTTTCTGTTTTGTCGCAAACGCAACTAGATGACCTGTGGAAGAAAATTGCCTACGAGCTTGTGACCATGAAAGAGAACAAGGGTGATCTTCCAGGTTTCCTATGCGAGGAGATTGTTGACTGATGGGAATGAATAGGAGTTCAGAAATCGTGCGGCTATTCAGATATTTTTTCCGTGCGTTGAGCGTGGAAGTGCCCCCCTGAGCACGCGAACCCCCTCTTATGTCAGTTTGTACTTCAAATTCGCAGCAAAAACCTGGCTTGGTACTTGTAATGGCATGGAATTTATTTCAATTTGTGTGTGCAACATATGTTATAGGGAGAGCGTTTTGAGGGTGTTAGTCCACTCGGATCCGAGGGAAAAGAGAATTAGCCAAATGGATTGATGATAAAGACGGGCCGTGCGGATGGCAGTTAAATTGGCCCTGTCCTCTGGATTCATTGGGTTACCCATGGGCGCAATTTCATACCGATATCCTACCCATATATTTTGTGAGTATAGATACCCATTACCCATGGGTACAAAATGTCTCCAAGTTTTGCCCATACCCTTTGTTTTCGGATAGGGTACCCGCGGGTACCCATACTCATGGGCAAAACTGCCATCCCTACTTCTGAGTGTGTTGACTGCCAATAGGTAGCAAATCGTTTGTCACTGCTTTGCTCCTCAATTTCCTAATGGCTTTTCTTATTCATGATCATACTTCATACCCTTTTATAAGAAACAACACGATTTTCAGTCATTATGATGTATCCTCAAATTAAATACTAGCTACGTATGTACGTACCACATACACATTGTTCAAATGTTTGAGAGTAACATGGTGAATTAATACACACAACACGAACTGCTTTGCCTAGTCTGTCGTGGTGGGCGAGATGCGCTATTCCCTCGCGCCTTCACCTACTGTTGTGGCGACAAATATATTCAGCACACGCTGAACTCAGTTTACCATGCACCCACTCCTTGATTCAACTACAGAGATTAATTTAACAGAAGATGCCAACACTTATTGTCGTGAGCATAGGCATTTGTTTTGTCAACTGGTTAGCTGCCGCTTTTCGTTGTTAGGTACTTTCACTTATCATGTACTCCCTACGTTTCTAAATATAAGTCTTTTTAGAAATTCCACTACGGACTATACACGGATGTATATAGACATGTTTTAAAATGTAGATTCACTCATTTTACTTTGTATGTAGTTTATAATGAAATCTCTAAAAAGACTTACATTTAGAAAAGGAGGGAGTACAATCTGAAAGAGGCCTGAAGAGCATGCATATGCGTCTTGCACATGTGCCTTAATCAAGTCTTGAGGTACGCATGGGCTCCACGTGTCAGCTACACGCTCAGATTTTTTGAATCTACAGCATGCCACCCCACGCAAACCGGAGAAATCTACAATACTTTTCGTATAAGGTGTACGAATTTGTTTATATGCATTTTCTAACTCAACACGATTCGTATACACTATTTTTCAAATTTACAATAAAGACACCTTTATTGGAGAAATAAGAAAATCATTGGAGATACAGAAGGAAAGGACTATATGTGAATACAGAAGGAAATAAGAAAATCATTGGAGTTACTTGGCAGGGTATTATGCATGGCTTGGAACTGCTTAAGAAAGGGGTCATTTGGAGAGTGTGTGATGGGTCTAGTATTAATATTTTGAGGCATAATTGGATTTCCAGAAACAATGGCCTAAAAATTTCTGCAAAAAGGCATAATACAAGACTGAAGTGGGTATCTGAGTTACTCATGAGCACGAGTAAATGTTGGGATAAGAATTTGGTGAAGCATATCTTCTATCCACATGATGCTGATGAGATTCTAAAGATTCGTATTCATGGGCATGGGGAGGGAGACTTTGTTGCGTGGAATTACGAGAACAATGGTATATTTTCTGTTAAAAGTGGATACAATTTTGCGCTTAAATTGAAGGAGAGTCAAGATACCTTTGGTCAATCTAGTGTCGAACCAGAGGGGGAAAGGAGGATACGGCGGTTAATCTGGAAGGCTAATATTCCTCATAAGATTAGAATTTTTGCGTGGCGAGCTGCTACGAATAGTTTGGCAGTCCAGTTGAATAGAGTTAAACACATCAGACTAATTCAGGTACGTGCACTATTTGTAAGGTGGAAGATGAAAGCATTTTTCATGCTCTAGTGAGGTGTCCTAAAGCTCGTGCTTTGCGGTTCGCCTTGAGAGACTCTTGGATTATTCCGGATGAAGAGGTTTTCAAATGCTCGGCTTTTGAGTTTGCTAGATCAGTTGAGCCTACAGCAGCGAGAACAAATTTTATTCCTCTTCTGGCGAGCTTGGCATCTGAGAAATGATTTAATTTTTAGAAAAGGAAAAGAATCCATTTCTAACTCGGCAAATTTTGTGCAAAATTTTTGGTCCTCCTTTTCAGCCAATCACGACGCTATACAATTGGATTCTCGCGACAAAGGTAAGGAAAAGGTGAGAGGTGTTATTGCGGATTTTGCCTCGGTGGAAGAGCATGAGGTGTGGAAAGTTCCTCCTGCGAATTATATCAAGATCAATGTCGATGCTAGTTTTGTTAAGAGTATCAATGCTGCCAGTGTGGGGGTTGTCGCCAGGAATTCGTCTGGCGAAATTATCTTGTCCTCGTGGGATTTTATTGGTCAGTGTACTAGTATCAATGAAGCCGAGCTCCGCGCCTGCCTAGCAGGTCTTTATATTGGTATTACCCTTCACCAGTCTATTATTTTGGAGACTGATTATGCTTTCGTACATTCTTTCCTTGCAAATGACAAGCTTGACAGATCCGCTCTGGTTGACCTGAAGAAAGAGGCTCTGAGTATAGTCAAGATGTTCCAGAATGTGAGCTTTTCGAAAATAAATCGGCGTGCCAATGTGGTGGCACATGAGATTGCTAAGTTTAGTTTTAATGGTAGGTCCGATGGGTTGCTCGTCAACTCTGTACCACCCTGCGTGGCTTATGCTGTAATGACTGATTGTAATAAATTTTCTGTTTAATTAATTAATATATGAGGGTTTTTTCAAAAAAAAAATACAGTAGCGGATAATAAAACCTCTCGAAGTGCCGTGGCCCGAACACGCACGGGCTTTATGGGCCGTCGGCCTTATCAATCTATCGCCCTATGGGTCCGGCAGATCAAAGAAGTCGTCGCATGCTGGGAGGTTCCACACTTCTCACTCGGGCTTATTAGCTTGGTCCTATCTATGCGTTGAAGATACAACGTAGTGATGGTGGCTCACAACTTTTGGGACCATGAGTTTTTGAAATAACCAACTTTTGAAAACTAAGCTACTGACCATCGCCTAGAGTGCACAAGGATTTTGATTATGCATCCTTGCTTCGTAATTCAACAGCCTCTGCCCAACACTGATTATCTTGATGATGCCTTCGCCTCTTAGGTTGGGGGAGAAATACAACCAAAGATGCCCAACTTGCTGCCTAAAGTTGTCTCGTTACTCCTTATTGCAAGATTAATAGACAAACAACACTACATGGTGTTCTTTTCAATGTTGTAGTCGAATGTTCACAGGACGCACTTCGTGCCGCTCTGCTACTCGGAGAAGCCTTGCTGATGCCTCGCATACCTAGAACTTTAGAAATCAGTTCATAATGTCGTGCTGTCCTTTTAGTGTGTTGACTGCCAATAGGTAGGAAATGCTTGTCATTGCGTCGCTACTCAACTTCCTAACCGTTTTTCTTATTTTCTACTATATGCATATAAGTTCCTACCCCTCACATCCCTACAATTGTTGAATCATGTGAGGAAAATAGTTAGCGAGCGAATGGAGTATATATAAGCATACACTCGTGGCTGGTGAGAGATGTCATGTACACCGGAATTGGTAAGAATTAATGGACCCGCGTCTTACTATGGTTACATTATATGACATGCCAGAGAGGGTGCGGGTTATGAATGCAAGGTGCAAAAGGGGGCTTTCATGTTCCAGGATATTCATGGTCAATGGTATGTACTCCCTCCGTTCCTAAATATTTGTCTTTCTAGATATTTCAACAAGTGACTACACACGGAGCAAAATGAGTGAATCTACACTCTAAAATATGTCTATATACATTTGTATGTGGTATTCCATTTGAAATCTCTAAAAAGACAAATATTTAGGAACGGAGGGAGTAGTTGATATTCTCGACCTCTCAGATTTCTGCGCTTTTATTAAAAACTTGATGGTGTGTTCTTCATTGTCAATATAGTATAAAGATCTAGTTAATATCAATGATTCAATGATCAGGAAAATGTGACCTACTAAGTTTTGATAGTTATTTCTAGGGAAGATTTCATATGTAAACCCGTAGTTCACAAAAGTAATTTGTGGAACAAAATTTGGCATGGCACAAACTAAAACATTTGTCAAGAAACTTGATCTCTCAATTCTATCACCAATACGAGATTCCTTACAACACAACTATGTGAAAAAAATTAGCATTACAGTACCAACGTGCTGGTTCCTGCGCCTAGCGTCTAGGGCGTATCCAGGCCCCAGGCAGCAAGGCCATGACAAGGAGCGTGGCTATCAAACCCTTTGTTGCTGTAGCACCTTTTGGTACTATTGTAGAATATGTATCCCCAAGGGTTGGCCAAGGGTTTTAGAAATGTAGCTACTGTAGCAGATGTACCCCAAGGGTCCGCGTAGGGTTTCGCTACCGTAGCTATTGTAGCAGGTGTATCCCTAAGGGTTGGCATAGGGTGTAGTCCATCCCTAGCTACACAACTGCTTAGTGTGGTGGTGGCTGGTGCACGACGTTCGCTCATCACGTAACATTCCGCAGGGCTCTCACCAGGAGATGCCTTTCCGTTGCCTCACACTCCTTTTTTCGATAAAGGGTGTATTTATTAACTCAAAATGTAGCATCAAGCTACACAGCATGATGAGCAACACCCGGTCTCTGCGTAGCTAGGATGTACACCCGGCCTAGAATGCCTCGCACTCCTAAAATCTAGGTAGTTTGTTCAGAATGTCATGCGGTCCTTTTAAGTGTGTTGTCTGCTAGTACGTAGCAAACGCTTGTCACTGTTTGGCTGCTTAGCTTCCTAATAGCATTTCTTATTTTCAACTACGAGCATACAAGTTCTTAGCCCTCGTATCCCTACAAGCGTTGAATCATAAGAGGAAAATAGTTAGCGAAGGGAATGGAGTGTTGGGGAACGTTGTAATTTCAAAAAAATTCCTACGCGCATGCAAGATCATGGTGATGCATAGCAACGAGAGGGGAGAGTGTTGTCCACGTACCCTCGTAGACCGAAAGCGGAAGCGTTAGCACAACGCGGTTGATGTAGTCGTACGTCTTCACGATCCGACCGATCAAGTACCGAACGCACGGCACCTCCGAGTTCAGCACACGTTCAGCCCGATGACGTCCCTCGAACTCCGATCCAGCCGAGTGTTGAGGGAGAGTTTCGTCAGCACGACAGCAAGGTGACGATGATGATGTTCTACCGATGCAGGGCTTCGCCTAAGCACCGCTACAGTGTTATCGAGATGGACTATGGTGGAGGGGGGCACCGCACACGGCTAAAAGATCAAACGATCAATTGTTGTGTCTCTAGGGTGCCCCCTTGCCCCCGTATATAAAGGAGCAAGGGGGGAGGTGCGGCCGGCCAGGAGGGGCGCGCCAGGTGGAGTCCTACTCCTTTCCTAGTTGGATTAGGAGTGGAGGGGGAAAGAGGAGGGAGAGAGGAAGGAAAGGGGGGCGCCGCCCCCCTCTCCTTGTCCTATTCGGACTAGGGGGGAGGGGCGCGCGGCCCTGCCCTGGCCGCCTCTCCTCTTCTCCACAAAGGCCCACTATGGCCCATTAAGCCCCCGGGGGTTCCGGTAACCCCTCGGTACTCCGGTAAAATCCCGATTTCACCCAGAACACTTCCGATATCCAAATATAGGCTTTCAATATATCAATCTTCATGTCTCGACTACTTCGAGACTCCTCGTCATGTCCGTGATCACATCCGGGACTCCGAACAACCTTCGGTACATCAAAACATATAAACTCATAATATAACCGTCATCGAAACGTTAAGCGTGCGGACCCTACGGGTTCGAGAACTATGTAGACATGACCGAGACACGTCTCTGGTCAATAACCAATAGCTGAACCTGGATGCTCATATTGGCTCCCACATATTCTACGAAGATCTTTATCGGTCAAACCGCATAACAACATAAGTTGTTCCCTTTGTCATCGGTATGTTACTTGCCCGAGATTCGATCGTCGGTATCTCAATACCTAGTTCAATCTCGTTACCGGCAAGTCTCTTTACTCGTTCCGTAATACATCATCCCGCAACTAACTCATTAGTTACAATGCTTGCAAGGCTTATAGTAATGTGCATTACTGAGTGGGCCCAGAGATACCTCTCCGACAATCGGAGTGACAAATCCTAATCTCGAAATACGCCAAACCAACAAGTACCTTTGGAGACACCTGTAGAGCACCTTTATAATCACCCAGTTACGTTGTGACGTTTGGTAGCACACAAAGTGTTCCTCCGGTAAACGGGAGTTGTATAATCTCATAGTCATAGGAACATGTATAAGTCATGAAGAAAGCAATAGCAGAATACTCAACGATCGTGTGCTAAGCTAACGGAACGGGTCAAATCAATCACATCATTCTCCTAATGATGTGATCCCGTTAATCAAATGACAACTCATGTCTATGGCTAGGAAACATAACCATCTTTGATCAACGAGCTAGTCAAGTAGAGGCATACTAGTGACACTATGTTTGTCTATGTATTCACACATGTATTATGTTTCCGGTTAATACAATCTAGCATGAATAATAAACATTTATCATGATATAAGGAAATAAATAATAACTTTATTATTGCCTCTAGGGCATATGTCCTTCAGTCTCCCACTTGCACTAGAGTCAATAATCTAGTTCACATCACCATGTGATTTATTACCAATAGTTCACATCACCATGTGATTAACACCCATAGATCACATCGTCATGTGACCAACACCAAAGGGTTTATTAGAGTCAATAATCTAGTTCACATTGCTATGTGATTAACACCCAAAGAGTACTAAGGTGTGATCATGTTTTGCTTGTGAGAGAAGTTTAGACAACGGGCCTGCCACATTCAGATCCGTATGTATTTTGCAAATTTCTATGTCAACAATGCTCTGCACGGAAATACTCTAACTAATTGCTCCCACTTTCAATATGTATCCAGATCGAGACTTAGAGTCATCTGGATCAGTGTTAAAACTCGCATCGACGTAACCCTTTACGGCGAACCTTTTTGTCACCTCCATAATCGAGAAACATATCCTTATTCCACTAAGGATAATTTTGACCGCTGTCCAGTGATCTACTCCTAGATCACTATTGTACTCCCTTGCCAAAATCGATGTAGGGTATACAATAGATCTGGTACACAGCATGGCATACTTTATAGAACCTATGGCCAAGGCATAGGGAATGACTTTCATTCTCTTTCTATCTTCTGCCGTGGTCGGGCTTTGAGTCTTACTCAATTTCACACCTTGTAACACAGGCAAGAACTCTTTCTTTGACTGTTCCATTTTGAACTACTTCAAAATCTTGTCAAGGTATGTACTCATTGAAAAAACTTATCAAGCGTCTTGATCTATCTCTATGGATCTTGATGCTCAATATGTAAGCAGCTTCTCCGAGGTCTTTCTTTGAAAAACTCTTTTCAAACACTCCTTTATGCTTTGCAGAATAATTCTACATTATTTCCGATCAACAATATGTCATTCACATATACTTATCAGAAATGTTGTAGTGCTCCCACTCACTTTCTTGTAAATACAGGCTTCACCGCAAGTCTGTATAAAACTATATCCTTTGATCAACTTATCAAAGCGTATATTCCAACTCCGAGATGCTTGCACCAGTCCATAGATGGATCGCTGGAGCTTGCATATTTTGTTAGCACCTTTAGGATTGACAAAACCTTCTGGTTGCATCATATACAACTCTTCTTTAATAAATCCATTAAGGAATGCAGTTTTGTTTATCCATTTGCCAGATTTCATAAAATGCGGCAATTGCTAACATGATTCGGACAGACTTAAGCATAGATACGAGTGAGAAACTCTCATCGTAGTCAACACCTTGAACTTGTCGAAAACCTTTTGCGACAATTCTAGCTTTGTAGATAGTAACACTACTATCAGCGTCCGTCTTCCTCTTGAAGATCCATTTAATCTCAATGGCTCGCCGATCATTGGGCAAGTCAATCAAAGTCCATACTTTGTTCTCATACATGGATCTCATCTCAGATTTCATGGCCTCAAGCCATTTCGCGGAATCTGGGCTCATCATCGCTTCCTCATAGTTCGTAGGTTCGTCATGGTCAAGTAACACGACCTCCAGAACAGGATTACCGTACCACTTTGGTGCGGATCTCACTCTGGTTTACCTACGAGGTTCGGTACTAACTTGATTTGAAGTTACATGATCATCATCATTAGCTTCCTCACTAATTGGTGTAGTAGTCACAGGAACAGATTTCTGTGATAAACTACTTTCCAATAAGGGAGCAGGTACAGTTATCTCATCAAGTTCTACTTTCCTCCCACTCACTTCTTTCAAGAGAAACTCCTTCTCTAGAAAGGATCCATTCTTAGCAACGAATATCTTGCCTTCGGATCTGTGATAGAAGGTGTACCCAACATTTTCGTTTGGGTATCCTATGAAGACGCACTTCTCCGATTTGAGTTTGAGCTTATTAGGTTGAAACTTTTTCACATAAGCATTGCAACCTCAAACTTTAAGAAACGACAGCTTAGGTTTCTTGCCAAACCATAGTTCATATGGTGTCATCTCAACGGATTTAGATGGTGCCCTATTTAATGTGAATGCAGCTGTCTCTAATGCATAACCCCAAACGATAGTGGTAGATCGGTAAGAGACATCATAGATCGCACCATATCTAATAAAGTACGGTTATGACGTTCGGACACACCATTACACTGTGGTGTTCCAGGTGGCGTGAGTAGTGAAACTATTTCACATTGTTTTAACTGAAGGCCAAACTCGTAACTCAAATATTTTACTTCTGCGATCATATCGTAGAAACTTTTATTTTTGTTACGATAATTCTCCACTTCACTCTGAAATTCTTTGAACTTTTCAAATGTTTCAGACTTGTGTTTCATCAAGTAGATATACCCATATCTGCTTAAATCATCTGTGAAGGTCAGAAAATAACGATACTTGCCGCGAGCCTTAACACTCATCGACCGCATACATCAGTATGTATTATTTCCAATAAGTCAGTTGCTCGCTCCATTGTTCCGGTGAACGGAGTCTTAGTCATCTTGCCCATGAGGCATGGTTCGCAAGCATCAAGTGATTCATAATCAAGTGATTCCAAAAGTCCATCAGCATGGAGTTTCTCCATGCGCTTTACACCAATATGACCTAAACGGAAGTGCCACAAATAAGTTGCACTATCATTATTAACTTCGCATCTTTTGGCTTCAATATTATGAAAATGTGTATCACCACGATCGAGATCCAACAAACCATTTTCATTGGGTGTATGACCATAGAAGGTTTTATTCATGCAAATAGAACAACAATTATTCTCTAACTTACATGAATAACCGTTTTGCAATAAACATGATCCAATCATATTCATGCTCAATGCAAACACCAAATAACACTTATTTAGGTTCAACACTAATCCCGAAAGTTATATGGATTGTGCGATGATGATCACATCAATCTTGGAACTACTTCCAACACACATCGTCACTTCATCCTTAACTAGTCTCTGTTCATGTTGCAACTCCTGTTTTAAGTTACTACTCTTAGCAACTAAACCAGTATCAAATACTGAGGGGTTGCTATAAACACTAGTAAAGTACACATCAATAACATGTATATCAAATATACTTTTGTTCACTTTGCCATCCTTCTTATCCGCTAATTATTTGGGGTAGTTCTGCTTCCAGTGACCAGTCCTTTTGCAGTAGAAGCACTCAGTTTCAGGCTTAGGTCCAAACTTGGGCTTCTTTACTTAAGCAGCAACTTGCTTGCCGTTCTTTTTGAAGTTCCCTTTCATTCCCTTCACCCTTTTCTTGAAACTAGTGGTCTTGTTAATCATCAACACTTGATGCTCTTTCTTGATTTCTACCTTCATCGATTTCATCATCATGAAAAGCTCGGGAATCGTTTTCGTCATCCCTTGCATACTATAGTTTATCACGAAGTTCTACTAACTTGGTGATGGTGACTAGAGAATTCTGTCAATCACTATTTTATCTGGAAGATTAACTCCCACTTAATTCAAGTGATTGTAGTACCCAGATAATCTAAGCACATGCTCACTGCTTGAGCTATTCTCCTCCATCTTTTAGCTATAGAACTTGTTGGAGACTTCATATCTCTCAACTCGGGTATTTGCTTGAAATATTAACTTCAACTCCTGGAACATCTCATATGGTCCATGACGTTCAAAACGTCTTTGAAGTCCCGATTCTAAGCCATTAAGCATGGTGCACTAAACTATCAAGTAGTCATCATATTGAGCTAGCCAAACGTTCATAACGTCTGCATCTGCTCCTGCAATAGGTCTGTCACCTAGCGGTGCATCAAGGACATAATTGTTCTGTGCAGCAATGAGGATAAACCTCAAATCACGGATCCAATCCGCATCATTGCTACTAACATCTTTCAACTTAGTTTTCTCTAGGAACATATAAAATTAAACGGGGAGCAACATCGCGAGCTATTGATCTACAACATAGATATGCTAATACTACCAGGACTAAGTTCATGATAAATTAACGTTCAATTAATCATATTACTTAAGAACTCCCACTTAGATAGACATCCCTCTAATCTTCTAAGTGATCACGTGATCCATATCAACTAAACCATGTCCGATCATCACGTGAGATGGAGTAGTTTCAATGGTGAACATCACTATGTTGATCATATCTACTATATGATTCACGCTCGACCTTTCGGTCTCAGTGTTCCGAGGCCATATCTGTTATATGCTAGGCTCGTCAAGTTTAACCTGAGTATTCCGCGTGTGCAACTGTTTTGCACCCGTTGTATTTGAACGTAGAGCCTATCACACTCGATCATCACGTGGTGTCTCAGCACGAAGAACTTTCGCAACGGTGCATACTCGGGGAGAACACTTATACCTTGATAATTTAGTGAGAGATCATCTTATAATGCTACCGTCAAACTAAGCAAAATAAGATGTATAAAAGATAAACATCACATGCAATCAAAATATGTGACATGATATGGCCATCATCATCTTGTGCCTTTGATCTCCATCTCCAAAGCATCGTCATGATTTCCATCGTCACCGGCATGACACCATGATCTCCATCATCTTGATGTATATTAATGTGTCGTCACATGGTCGTCTCGCCAATTATTGCTTTTGCAACTATTGCTATCGCATAGCGATAAAGTAAAGCAATTATTTGACGCTTGCATCTTATGCAATAAAGAGATAACCATAAGGCTTCTGCCAGTTGCCGATAACTCGGTTACAAAACATGATCATCTCATACAATAAAATTTAGCATCATGTCTTGACCATATCACAACATGCTCTGCAAAAACAAGTTAGACGTCCTCTACTTTGTTGTTGCAAATTTTACGTGGCTGCTACGGGCTTAGCAAGAACCGTTTTTACCTACGCATCAAAACCACAACGATAGTTTGTCAAGTTGGTGCTGTTTTAACATTCGCAAGGACCGGGCGTAGCCACACTCGGTTCAACTAAAGTTGGAGAAACTGACACCCGCCAGCCACCTGTGTGCAAAGCACGTCGGTAGAACCAGTCCCGCGTAAGCGTACGTGTAATGTCGGTCCGGGCCGCTTCATCCAATAATACCGCCGAACCAAAGTATGACATGCTGGTAAGCAGTATGACTTATATCGCCTACAACTCACTTGTGTTCTACTCGTGCATATGACATCTACGCATAAAACCAGGCTCGGATGCCACTGTTGGGGAACGTAGTAATTTCAAAAAAATTCCTACGCACACGCAAGATCATGGTGATGCATAGCAACGAGAGGGGAGAGTGTTGTCCACGTACCCTCGTAGACCGAAAGCGGAAGCGTTAGCACAACGCAGTTGATGTAGTCGTACGTCTTCACGATCCGACTGATCAAGTACCGAACGCACGACACTTCCGAGTTCAGCACACGTTCAGCCCGATGACGTCCCTCGAACTCCGATCCAGCCGAGTGTTGAGGGATAGTTTTGCCAGCACGACGGCGTGGTGACGATGATGATGTTCTACCGACGCAGGGCTTCGCCTAAGCACCGCTACAGTGTTATCGAGGTGGACTATGGTGGAGGGGGGCACCGCACACGGCTAAAAGATCAAACGATCAATTGTTGTGTCTCTAGGGTGCCCCCTTGCCCCCGTATATAAAGGAGCAAGGGGGAAGGTGCGGCCGTCCAGGAGGGGCGCGCCAGGTGGAGTCCTACTCCCACCGGGTGGAGTAGGACTCCCTCCCTTTTCCTAGTTGGATTAGGAGTGGAGGGGGAAAGAGGAGGGAGAGAGCAAGGAAAGGGGGCCGCCGCCCCCCTCTCCTTGTCCTATTCGGACTAGGGGGGATGGGCGCGCGGCCCTACCCTGGCCGCCTCTCCTCTTCTCCAAAAAGGCCCACTATGGCCCATTAAGCCCCCGGGGGGTTCCGGTAACCTCTCGGTACTCCGGTAAAATTCCGATTTCACCCGGAACACTTCCGATATCCAAATATAGGCTTCCAATATATCAATCTTCATGTCTCGACTACTTCGAGACTCCTCGTCATGTCCGTGATCACATCCGGGACTCCGAACAACCTTCGGTACATCAAAACATATAAACTCATAATATAACCGTCATCGAAACGTTAAGCGTGCGGACCCTACGGGTTCGAGAACTATGTAGACATGACCGAGGCACGTCTCCGGTCAATAACCAATAGTGGAACCTGGATGCTCATATTGGCTCCCACATATTCTACGAAGATCTTTATCGGTCAAACCGCATAACAACATAAGTTGTTCCCTTTGTCATCGGTATGTTACTTGCCCGAGATTCGATCGTCGGTATCTCAATACCTAATTCAATCTCGTTACCGGCAAGTCTCTTTACTCGTTCCGTAATACATCATCCCGCAACTAACTCATTAGTTACAATGCTTGCAAGGCTTATAGTGATGTGCATTACTGAGTGGGCCCAGAGATACCTCTCCGACAATCGGAGTGACAAATCCTAATCTCGAAATACGCCAACCCAACAAGTACCTTTGGAGACACCTGTAGAGCACCTTTATAATCACCCAGTTACGTTGTAACGTTTGGTAGCACACAAAGTGTTCCTCCGGTAAATGGGAGTTGCATAATCTCATAGTCATAGGAACATGTATAAGTCATGAAGAAAGCAATAGCAGAATACTCAACGATTGTGTGCTAAGCTAACGGAATGGGTCAAATCAATCACATCATTCTCCTAATGATGTGATCCCGTTAATCAAATGACAACTCATATCTATGGCTAGGAAACATAACCATCTTTGATCAACGAGCTAGTCAAGTAGAGGCATACTAGTAACACTCTGTTTGTCTATGTATTCACACATGTATTATGTTTCCGGTTAATACAATTCTAGCATGAATAGTAAACATTTATCATGATATAAGGAATTAAATAATAACTTTATTATTGCCTTTAGGGCATATTTCCTTCATGGAGCACATATAGGCATGCGCTTCATGGCTAGAGTGAGATGTTACAGATACCATGTACTAGTGGTTGGGGCCGCCATTGCGGGCCGCTTGAGAGAAAGCTATGTGCACCTTACCATCATGTCAAATTTAAAAAAAAAATCTCGCATCACGTGAACATCACAACATCTTAAAAAAAAAGGAAAAACCTAAAAAAAACTTCTCTAAAAAAAGCCTTCCTACCATTTAAAAAACTATAAAAATACTTTCTCATCGTGACCAACCAGCATCCGCCACATGACGTAGCTGGTTGGCCACCATTCTAGCATCTCTTAATGGGTTTAATTGCTTGTTTTGGTCATATTAATATGACATGCTACAGCGGGTGCGAGTTATGAAGCAAGGTGGGAAAAGGGACTTTCATGCATGTTCCAGGATATTCATGGTCAATGGTATGTACTTACCGAAAAAGGCTTTCGCCCCGCTTTATGTATAAAGCAATGATTCTCGACAACACGGTACAAACACCCGCCAATACTACACACGCACACACCCAAGGCATGATACATAGGCGCTGAGCGCAACAACAGCCCTAGCGCTACAAGAGCAACCGGGGTCCTCAATCGTGAACACGCCACCGCGAAGAGATGAAGCCACATACGACGGATCGTGGGCTCCAAGGCGGCACCTTCAGGAAGGATACGACACCGAAGCGCCGCCACCACCCGACCCGAGGATTAGAGTTTCCCCTGGAGCAACAAAATGGGTAATGAGAGCCGCGACGACGCCTTCAAGAAGGGAACAAGCTTCGGCGTCGCCAGTCCGTCCGAAGATAGAACAGGTTTTCACCCCGACCAACAATCACCACCACCGAACGCCACACCCCGGCGACCACGCCGCCCACACGACCATGGCCACCGGGCAGCACCTAGCTGCGGGCTCTGCCCATGAGCACCGCGGAACCACCACCAGGGCCGCCGCCCCGACATCCAAGACCCGGACACCACCTCACTCGAGGCCCACCGCTACCCCCACCAAAGATGTGGGCGGAAAGGACCCGCCTTTCGCACCCCTGGGCTGCCCCCAACGCCTCCATCGACTCGTCCTGCTGTCGGGCGCGAGACGAGGTCGGTCCTGCTGCCGGGCGTGAGACGAGGTCGGTCCTGCTGCCGGGCGCGAGACGAGCTCGATCCTGCTGCCGAGCGCGAGACGAGCGATAGACCGTAACCGGGGGAGGTACGAACCTTCGACGACGGTAGCGGCCTGCCGACGAGGAGAGGGACCGAAGGTCGAAAGGGGCCGCCTACAAAAGAGCCGACGCCGGAAAACCAGCCGCCGCCGCAGCCGACCCGCCAAACTGCCATGATGCGGACGCAACGAAAGGAATCCGCCACGCCAAGAGAGTCGAGCCACCTCGCCGCCGCCGCCCATAGCCGGAGCAGCCGCCACACCGGGCCGCTGCCCCAATCCGCGCCGCCCGCCGGAAAAAAGCGCCAGATCCGGCACATCCACCACCACCAGCCCCAGCCCGCCCCCAGCCCCCGACCGAAACCAGAGGAGAGAAAGGGCGAGACCCACACCGCTGCGCCGCCACCTCCGCCAGCAGACCACCACGGCGAAGACGACCGACCGCAGCCCGCGCCGCCCGCAGCCCGCACCCACCGCGTCTAGATCTGGCAGCCCGCCTTCACCACACCGGCCGTGCACCACCAGGGCGTGGCCCGCCACGCCGCCACCGCACCCGCACGCCTGCACCAGCGCCGATGCGACGCCGCGTGGTGGAGCCCCACGGAAGCGCCACCACCAGGTCCGGGGCCGTCAGCCCGCGCCGGCCACCCCGCACGAAGAGAGACGAGAGGGACCCCGCCGCCGTCGGCGGCGACCGGGCTTTGCCCGGCCCCGCCCTCTGCCGGCGGCGAGGGAGGAGGAAGCGGGAGGAGGGGTGCGCTGGCGGCGGTGGTGTGGTCGCCCTCCCCGTCGCCCGCGGGAGGGGTGCTAGCCCTGCTGCCCTGGTGTGTACTTGATATTCTTGACCTCTAAGATTTTTGCGTTATTAAAAACTTGATGGTGTGTTCTTCGTCGTCAATGGAGTATCAATCTATAGTTAGTCAATGATTTCTGCGGTCAGGGAATGTATCCTTCTTAGTTTTGGTAGTTATTTCTAGGCAAGATTTCATACCGAACCCCCTTGTTCCCGAAAGTCACTTGTCCAAGAAAATTTGGCATGGCACAAATTAAAAGTCAAGTTGTCAAGTAAACTTGATGTCTCACTTCCTCAACCAATACGCCACAATTATGTAAAAAAGAGCAACCAACCTCATCTTCACCAACGTGTCAGGCTGCACCACCTAGTGTGCCGGTTGCTCGCGCATGCTGTTCCCTCCTGGCTTGCCATTCAGCTGAACTCTCACCGGACCTTGCATCCGTACATATACTCAACTACTAAGATGAATTTCTCAAAGAGAGAAAACTACCAAGATGAACCAACACAAGATGCATGTACTTTAATTTGTCTCGCAGGCTTCAGGCAATTGATCAAAATAGCTGTTACTTTTAGTTTTTGAGGATCTTCGTGCTATGTCAGCTGCACCTAGACTAACGTAGATGACCTTGGGCGTGTGTCAAAGAAGCGAAGCAAGGAGGCCGGCTAGTACTTGTTTTCTGGCAGCTTCCTTTCCCACACTTTATGCTATTTTTCTCATCTTAAACATTTCAGTGCATGATGTGTTTGTTGTTGGTTTAAATTCCCTTCAATTTCGACGTGCTCTGGTTGGTGCTAGCCTGCTAGGAATGAACAGTTGACTAAGCTGAATGACATTTGTAGCCAGGTGGTTTTGGCAGAAGATTCAGATAAGTTGGTTTGGAAACTAACCGTTTATGCATCTTTCTCTGTAAAATATTTCTACATGCCTTGCGACACCATTGTATACTGTTCGATAAAAAATCATGTGGAAGATGAGAATGCCTTTAAGAATCAAAAAATCCATTTGGCTAGTGCTTAATCAGAGTATACTAACCGGAGATGTTCAGATCCATAGAGGTGGAAAGTGTATCAAACAATGCTTGTTTTGCAGTGGGGATGAATCTATCTCTCACCTTTTTTTACCTGTCCCCATGGCTAGACATGTATGGAATGTTGCCAGCTGTGCTTTTAGTTTTGATTACCACTTTGCAAACGCTGACGGGCCGATTAATATGACTTTTCAGATATGCAAATGGATAGATTATTGGATTTTATTGCAGGGGAATGAGGACACAAAGGACTGGCTGCGGTGGCGTGCAAGACTTGTAGCACAAGTAGGTTGTGATTGTTCAGCGCTAGCAGAAGTTGGAAGACCTGGATCCGGAGGCTGACAGTTTGAGATCCTGCCGGAGAAGCTTAGACTGTTTTCTCCAAAGCTAGTATTGTCTTCGGTTTTCAACATGTTAGGTGTTCTTTCTGTAATGCACTTTATAAACTCGTACTGTCTTTCTCTTTTGATGCTCAAATGCTGGTGCGTTGCGGTGGTGAATGATGTAGAATTGATGGTTTTCTTAATGAAAATCAGGGGAAACCCTTTTACCTAAAAAAAGTACTCTACTTGTTTTCACACACATGGTGCAGAACTTTTGGAAATGAGACGTGTGTTGTAAAATGAATATGTACACTACACACTTCTATATTCTATCTATTGTGCGAGAGAGCACAGCATCTGCTGCTAGATTTGTTTGGTGACAGATGGAGATGTGTCAGCTTTGTTGTCAGAAAGAGGATCGGTCTTCACGGTTGGTCTCACCAAGTTATGCCATGACCTAAGCATCGAACCCAAACATGGCTCAAAACCTTGAGAGATTGGTACTCCCTATGTAAACTAATATAAGACGTTTTAGATTTGATCTAAAACGTCTTATATTAGTTTACAGAGGAAGTAGATGATTGGGTGGCAAATGGAGCAACAGATCTATTTGCAAGTCTGCACAAACAGAATTCTCTGAAAAAACTGAAAAGATCACTTACTGAAGGTTTTGCTGACAATCGAAGCCCACATGAATTTCAGTCGGCAGCATTGGCGCTTTCTGCTTATTGGACATCTATGCCTTGAAACTTTCGGATATGCTGATTCTAGGAAACATGGATCATGGTAAAAGAAGGCACCTTAGCAATATTCTGAGAGCCACTACCGGAGTTGAAGAGTAGCTAAAGACACTAGAGTTGAAGACTTTGGTAAAGAAACTGAAGCTGAAGAGAGTTGTTTTATACATCTTGCAACGTTTACGATTAAATGAGAATGAGACAATAATAAGCTGAACCATTGACTTACAGAAGCGAGCACGACATGGTCACCAACTCATGGTGCAACATGGAAGACAACAGGGATTATTATCAATCAAATGGCAACCAACAGCTAAGCAAAGGTACATTTCCATGTGAAGCCAGCTACCTAAGCAGAGGAGATGCAAAAAGTTGACGGAACTTCGCTGAACGGTTCAAGCAAATGAAGTTGAAACGTTCTCTTTCAAGTGTTAACTATTGCCATTCTTGCAGCAAAGCGCCTAGTACCAAACAGGCAAGCAGCAATTTCAGAAACTTGTACATGTATATAAAATAAAAACAGTGAAGAGAAAATATTCCCGAGCTTTGAACTGCGAAGTACGCATACTGCAAATAAAACCTTGGGTCCAATACAACACTAGTATCATCTGTATAAAACTATGAATGTACTATCCTCTAACGATTCTGATACGGTACCCATGCAAGAAACAATGGATGTTCCCTTCCAATCGTAGCCCAATTCTGAATTCTGAACAACGAGAAAACAATACAAACACAAATCTTAACTCTGAACCCGAAAAGCAAAAGCAGAGTCCACGAACGGAATAATGAAGCTGCGCCTGTTTCCAGAGTTCCCAAGTATACATGGTCAATATCACTAACCCAACTGCCGAACATGCATGTTAGTTACGCGCACAATGGGGTAAAGATTTGAAGCTATCTGAAGTATGCCCACACCAGAGGAATATCTTCACTCTAAGAGGTATTTTGAGAGTTCTTTTATATATCAAATGACAACATGGTCATGGACTCGTGGTACAACATGGAAGACAACAGGGATTATCAAATGACAACAGCTAAGCAAAGCTATCTTTAATGTGAAGCCAGATAAGCTGATGAAAATGCAACAAGAACAAGGAGACAGAACTTTCCTCAAGCAAATGAACTTGAAATGTTCTCTTCCAAATGTAACTTGCCGTCCTTGCAGCAAAGCACCAAGGCACTAGAGTTCAGCAATCAATACAACAAGTACACTATCATCATTTGGACTGATCTGGATGACACTATGACAGTATTATCCTCCAACAATTCTGATACAGTACCCATGCCTACAATAGACATGCTAAGCAGAGGAAATGCAACAAGGCCACAGAATGAACTTGAAACGTTGCCATTCTTGCGGCCAAGCGCCTAGTACCAAACAAGCAAGCGCAGATTTCAGGAACTTGTGCATATATAAAAAATATATATTAGTGAACAGAAAGAATTCCTCAAGCTTGAACTCCCGAAATACGTATACTGCAAAGAAAACCTTGAGACCAATACAACAAGTATACTAAGTATCATCTGTATGAAACTATGAATATACCATATATCCTCCAACAATTCTGATACAGCACCCATTGCCACAAACAATGGCGATCCCCTTCCATCCGTAAACCCAATACCTGAACTCTGAACAATGGGCAAACAGCGCCAACACAAATCTGAATTCTGAACCTGAAATGTTAAAGCAGCATCCATCCACTGAACGATGAAGCTGCACTTATTTCCCGATTTCCTGAGTATACATGGTGAAGAGATGCAATCAATGGTTGAGGAACTCGGCGATGACCTTGTCCTGGGCGACGGCCTCTTCGCAGCAGGGCTCGAGGAGGTGGAAGGTGTGGCCCTTCCCCGGCGCCTGCCAAATGTCGGCCTCCCCGCTCCACCCGCTGGCCCTGAGCCGGTCGTAGTAGGCGCGGCCGCGGTCGCGGAGCACGTCGCCCTCGCCGATGCACACCAGCACGCGCCCGCACGCCAGGGCGTCCAGGCCCGGCGCGCCGTCCACGAACGGGTTGATGAGCGGGTCGTCCTCCCCGGTGGTGGTCGGGCACATGACGCGCCACAGGCTCGCCAGGCTCTCCCGCGCCGCCGGGTCGAGGTCGTCGGAGGCCACCTTGTCGGTGCCGAGGAAGTATGGGTGGATCATGAGGAGGCCGTGGATGGCGGCGCCGTGGGGCAGCCCCTCCGCGCCGACCCGCATCGCCACGTGGTGCGCGATGTTGGCGCCGGCGCTCTCGCCGCCGAGGTAGAGGCGGGCGAAGTCGGCGTGGTCGGCGAGCCATGGCTCGAAGCCAGCGGCGGCGGCGCCGGGGGCGGCGTGGGAGACGACCCAGGCGAGCGCGTCCGAGGAGTCGGCGTAGGCGGCGGGGACGGGGTGCTCGGGCGCGAGGCGGTACTCGACGGAGACGACGAGCACGCCGGCGAGCGCGGCGAGGTTGTTGAAGTAGGCGTGGAAGGTGGGGTTGAAGGCGGAGCCGAGGCAGAAGCCGCCGCCGTGGTAGTAGACGAGGACGGGGAGCTTGGAGTCCTTGGCGGGGTCGAGGCGGGGGAGGTAGAGGCGCGCGGAGACCTCGGGGGAGATGACGCGGTCGCGGGAGGCGACCCCGGTGGCGGCGTCGGCGTCGGCGGAGGCGGCGACGAACTCGGAGCCGAAGTAGCGCTCCACGCGGTCCTTGTAGATGCGGATGCAGGGCATGGACTCGTAGACGATCTCGTCGTCGGCCGCGGGCGCCGGGGCCGGGATGGGGGCGGCGGCGGCCATCGCGCGCGCGGGCGAGATCTGGGCGACGGAGCGACGGTACGGTGGTGGTTGGGACCTGGGTCGAGGCTGAGGGGACGTGTAGACTTTGCTCTGCGCTGGTCAAGTAGAAATGTAGGCTCTGCCGGCGCCTAGCTATAGCTAGGTTGGTGTTGATTGGCTTCTTGCTGAGGCAGAATTGATTAATTCCATTGCTTAATCCTGATTACTGGTAGTAGTAGAACATGGAAGAGTTCTGACCGATTTTCTTTATTTTTTGTGGGAAGAAGGGTTCTGGATCCTGATCTGCTTGCCCAAAATTCATAAGTTGGTCAAATGGGTGAAAATGGTATTTATATAGTCTATTTTTTTTAGAAAAGGAGGATGACCCCGGCCTCTGCATCTGGACGATGCATACGGCCACTTTATTAATTATTCTTACAAGACCTTACAGAGTCATACAACAGTAAGACTAAAGCCGACGTCTAAGCAACAAACTATCGCTACACCTATCCAGTTGATGAAGGGGCGCAGATAGCCTGGGCCTAATACCAAACAGACATCGCAACCTAGCCACTTGCCGGGTCTGGGGTACACACTGGTCCTGCGTGCTCTTAGAGGCCGCCGCCGCCAACTGCCACCGCTCCATCTTCAGAACTGTACTGATGCATCAACCTTGCTCGGTCTGCTATCGTCGACGCCACCACGGCGCCCAATGGCACCTCCTCCCTGCGCGCAAACAGCTGAGCACGTCGCGGTCGCCACTGATACACCTCAGTGCCATGCTGCCAAGTACCACCAGCCGACACAGCTTGAAGTCCTTGGAAGATCTGTCGTGCGTAGCACCTGCCGACCAGGCATGACAAAGCGTAGCACCTGTCGGCCAGGCATGACATCTCCACCGAAGCTCCGTGCAAAACGAAGCCGCTCCACCGCCTGCCTCTGACTTCCAGCGCTGCTCCACAAATGATGCTCCCAAGAGAGAAACGACACCGCAGTGCCGCCATCGTCCGATCTGGAACACCAGATCCTAGGGTTTCCCCCGGAGCAGCGCGAGTGGGTCTACAGTAGTTACACGACGATGCCTCCATCAAGTTAACGGTGAGAACGCCGCCATCGCCTGCTGTCGGCTCGGTTTTCACCGGCAACCATGTCTCCCCTACTCGTAGCGGGGACTATATGATGGATCTCGAGATCCGATCACGAAGCCTCTGGCCGGCCATTTCTGGAAGAAGATGACCACCACGTCCACCAGCGTCACCACGCCGGGCACACGTCGCCGCCGGCACCCCCCATGGTGCCTAGAGGCCGATAAGCCCCGACAAACACCACGCCTCGCCAGCCGCCATGGCCCAGACCCAAGCACCACCAGATCCAGATCGGATCGGGGTCAAGGGCCCCAAGCCGCAGCCGCCGCGGAGGCAGCGCCACTGGACGGTGCCTTGCCCTCCACCCCGTCGTAGGACCGAGTCATCGCCGGAGCTCCGCCGCCGCCAGGGGAGAGAGAGACGCGCCAGGGAGAGGCCCCGCTGCCGCCGGCACAACCTGGGCTTTGCCCGGCTGTGTCCCTCGGCGGCGGCGAGGGGGGAGGGAGGGTGGAGGGGGCCGGCGGTGCAGGGTGCTAGGGTTCCCCCGAGTCGCCTCAGAGAGGGACGCGGGGACTATATGCCGCCTCCTTCTGTCAACATTTTTTTCTGAAGCTATTTCGAAAAAATGGAAACCTCGAAGCCAATGCCTGGATCTGAAGAAAATTGTGGTTGCAAAGTAATTTTAAAGTATTTCAAGAATACCACTGTATTTTGGAAAACTATGGTTTCAAATACTTTGAAGTGTTTGGCTCTAGTTAAAGTGGCAGTATTATAAACCGCAGTATATACACAAAACTTGTATTTTTGCTGTATTAAGAAAAGAGGCCACGACCTCTTTTTTTAAAACTGAGAAACGCAGCAAATGATCTCTCATGCGGTCAGTAAATACAACACTGTATACTTTGATTGCCAAACACGACACTGTCTAAGTGAGACTTTAAAAACTGATGTTTTCATATACTACAGTCTTTGTTGTCATCGGCATAAAAAACTGTTGTATTGGAATGCTTAGGTTTTTCAAAAACTTCGCTTCCAAACGGATGTTTCGTAGGAATGCAGCAAATGCGATAGTGGTGGGAGCTCGTCTGCTCGTGCAAGATTCCCTCGCACAGTATATGCTCTGCCTCTCAGCTCACCAAAATATGCAGAGTCAAACAAGAACACGCCGCCCCAGTTGTATGAACTCCACAGCCCCATATGGCCTACCACTGGAACTCGTGCACAGCGCTACAGATTTTTCCTTCTTCTTTTACGAGCTACGGTTGACCGATCCAGCTGACTGACTCCAATGGACTAAATACTACTCCCGCCGTTCACAAACATAAGATGTTTTGACGAAAAAGGGTTTCCCCCGCTTTGTATTACAAAGCAACCACCGATACAGCCAACGATAGATGCTAAGGACGAAAGCAGCACAGACACGCTCAAAAAAAACAAGAGAGAAAATATAAAAGAAACAAATGCCGACAATGGCAGATCGACAAAAACACGAAGAAGCCTCGCGACCACTGCGCCCACCGGAGATCTCCCACCAAGCTCCTAGACTCCGAAGCGCCAGTACCAATCAACACCTCCAAGAAGGGACGCGACGATGTCGACGCTGCTGCGAAGGGTTTCCCCCGGTACATGACGAGGAGAGAAGAAGGGTAGCCCCTGGCGCCCTCCAGGAAGGTCCGACGGCACCCTGAGGCGCCATCGCGTCGGTGTCGGCCAAGCTGACTGGGATTTATCCCGATCCCAACCTTCACCTCGGGCGCTCCGGAGCCTGCCACCGAAACCGACCACCACCCTGCGCCAACATAGTCTGGAAGCTTCTCACGCCGTCTCAGCACGGCACCACGAAGTGAGGGTTGCAC
The DNA here is from genome assembly GCF_018294505.1 of Triticum aestivum. Lineage (NCBI taxonomy): Eukaryota > Viridiplantae > Streptophyta > Magnoliopsida > Poales > Poaceae > Triticum > Triticum aestivum. The sequence continues at coordinate 498,311,636 of NC_057808.1, read as the reverse complement.
ACCGAAGAAGAGGAGCCGGGACTAGAGGCAGCAGCACCGTCAGCACGCGGGAGGGCCCAACCTCCACTGTCAACGACGACGGTAGCCGACCAGACGCAATAGCAGGAACATACCAGGCCCGGTCGGGCCTCCAAAGGCCCGTAAAGCTCCCGCCTTCGCGCTGCAGCAAGCACGCCGTCGGCGTCGCCGCCCCCGGTCCGAGCTGCTCCACCTCCTCACCACGCAGAAGACAACGAGGCCACGCCGGGGGCCGACCCGCTAGGGGCACGCCGGGGGCCACCCCGCGCCACCAAGCTGCCCCACCGCCAAGGAGCAGCGCCGCCACCACGTCTGCTGCCGGCGGGTCGCCGGACCGCCGCGTAGCTGAGCGACCCCCCCCCCCCCCCGCCGCCCCGGACAGGAAGGGCACACGCGCGGGGAAAGAAGATCCCACCGCCGCCGCTGACACCACCCGGGCCAGAGCCGGGGGCGCCCACCGGCGGCGGCGGGGGGGGGGGGGGGGGGGGACGACGAGGCAAGGAGCGAGGACGAGGGAGCTGGCGCGCGCGCCGCCCCGGCCGCCTCCCGGGGAGGCGGCGCGAGGGCGGAAGAGGAGGAGGGAAGGGAGGAGCGGGGGAAGGGGGTCCCGGATGTGGCCTGCACGCGGCGAGGCTCGCCGGATCCGGCCGGGATCGGACGGGGGAGGCGGCGGCGGCGATGAGGGTTAAGGGCGGGGGGAGGGGTGGGTCGGGTCTTTCTCACTATATGGCTATGTACTGCTGACGCTTACCGACCATAACATAAGATGTTTTAGACATTTTAATATATAAATTACACACGGACTGAAATGAATTATACATCCAAATCAGAAATAAAATGTCATCCAAATCAGAAATAAAATGTTAGAACATCTTATGTTGGTGAACGGAGGGAGTATCAAAGATCGACTTTTTCTCCTTCCTATAATTTTGCTTGGGAGTTCAAAATCTCAGGTGTACAAAGTGATTACCAGCGGGTTTGGAATGAGTTACTTGGTGTCATCTAGTAGCCTCCTAGAAGATTTCTCCCGGTGCCAACCATTCTCAAAATATGAAACCGATCTTCCGCATTTGCCCTAGCAATAAGTCGTTACGCTGAATTTATATGCCAAAGATATAAGCAGTGGCGGCGCCAGGATTGAGGGAGTATGAATTCAGAGTGACGTGGAAAACTGGGCTGCCCGGGGGAAGAAACATTTGTGTAGTAGTATGGCGGGGGACGGGGGAGTATGATCTTGTTATTTGCGGTTCCTGCCTTAGAACACGCAAACTTATTTGAGCTCTCCCTCCTCTCTATTGATGAATGAACACGACAAGTCTTTTGCCTTGAAATATAAATGGAGGGATATATCGATCGATGGGTGGTTACCAAGGACGTGACAAGGAAGTGGAGTTGGGTGAGGAAGTGATGGATCCAACATACACAAATTTACTACTAGTAGTACTAGATCGCAGCTTCTGATGTGTACCTCTTTTCCATGAAGAGTTCGGGCCTGTTCTGATCTCCTCCCAACTCCACAAACTCCACGATTCCAGCTTCCCATCCCAGCTTCTCACTCCATGCAGCGAGACAGTTCCGTTTGGCAGCGATCGCTGGCTTCTCCCATCGCCACTATGGGCTGGCAGCATGGGTGGCCTGCCTTAGCACCACAATGGGCCGGTTGGAGGCAGCCCAGCTTGGCTTTTCAGCGAGAGGAGCGCAGGGTACCGATTCCATCGAGCGATATGTTTCAGCCAGCGTACCGGTTCGATCTGCCCTCACTTGGCGGTGGCAGTTGTATGTAATTTGGGCGAACTTCTCCTTTTCCAGTCGGTTTTTTTTTTTGAGAAAAGCTCGCCAAGCCTTTATTGATCACCTAAAATGTTTATGGGGATTACAATTGGGTCATGCTGGATGCCCAACCACAAATGCCTCCCAGCAGGAAGAGAGATACCAAATCTAGCAAGTCTATGAGCCTCATAGTTCGACTCTCGAGGTTCAAAGGAAAAATTACAAGTCGTGAATAAGGCGGAATTTTGTAAGATCTCTTTGATGATAATGCCATGATCGTCCCCAGCTCTTTGATGGATATGATTTACTACCTGCTTACAGTCAGAAGCAATCTGTATATGATTCGTTCCAAGGTCCAATGCCAACACCATACCTTCTCTGCATGCTATTGCCTCTAGTGTAGTTGGGTCCATCAGCCCCTCAATTACCAGCATGGAAGAACCCAAATAAGTTCCATCCCGATCACGGCATAAAGCTGCTGCTGTTCCAGTGTTTGTTCCCTCCGAAACTCCAGCGTCTACATTGATCTTCACAAAACCCTCTGGGGGTTGGACCCATCTTGGAGCCTGCCTAGCATGTGGATGACTTGTATTTCTTTGTGTCTCTTGCACCGGCTCTAGCTGGACTAGGTCTGCTATATAATTAAGCACAAACCTGTGTGTCTCATGTGGACTTTGATGTATTCCTTCATGGATAAGCTGTCTCCTAGCATACCAGATTGCCCACAAAGGTAACTATCAATCTTGTGAGTGTTTCACGATCAAGAGTTTCCATCATGAAGAACAGCCAGGCTCGTGCCGACGGCTCAGATGTGGCAATTACGTGGTCCAGCAAATCGTGATCAACAAGAGACCAAACACATCTTGCCATGGTGCACTCAAGGAGACTATGTCTCCACGAGTCCTCGGCTCCACATACATAGCACTGATCATGGTGTGACATTTTCCTGTTCTTTCGAATATCTTCTGTAGGTAGCGAATTTTTGGCCAATCTCCAGAGAAAGTTTTTGAGTTTCGCCGGAACATGCACGTTCCATAGTGTATCCCAGGCCTTCTCATTTGCAGCCGTGTCAGAGGATCCGCCTCTACCTTCTAGCCAGTCCTCGCGCCTCCTTTTTATATCCACTATCATCCTGTAAGCAGAACGCACAGAGAAGATACCGTTCTTTTCAAAGCCCCATGACCAGAAATCTTCCATATTTCTTGTACATATTGGTATCTTCAGAATAGCTGTTATATCATATGGGAGGAAAACTTCACCTAGTAAAGTTGTGTTCCAGCAAGCATTGTCGCGATCAATTAGCTCCGCCACCATCATCGGTGGATCTGATTTTAAAGCGACAATGGGCCTCATATTTTCCTTCCTGGGTAACCAATTCATATCCCAAATATGACTCGTATTTCCATTGCCTATCCTCCGGACTAGTCCAACCTTCATGATATCGCGTCCCTCTATCAAGCCCCTCCATATCTGGGAGGGATGCCCACCAATAGTGGCTGTCAGGAGGTCCCCCTCTGGGAAATACACCGCTTTCAGGATTCGAGCACTTAGCGAACTAGGGTTTTCCAAAACTCTCCAGGCCTGTCTTGCCAATAGCGCCAAGTTAAAGATTTCAAAGTCGCGGAAGCCCAGCCCCCCCATGTACTTTGGCATGCTCATAGAGTCCCATGACACCCAATAAGGTTTCCTCTTGCCTTGTTTACTTCCCCACCAAAAAGCTTTGATCATTGATGTCAACTGTTGACATAAACCCCTCGGAAGCTTGAAACAAGACATTGAGTACACCAGAATAGCTTGTGCTACTGATTTAATAAGCACCTCCTTCCCCGCTGCTGAAAGTAGTTTCTCCATCCACCCTTGTATCTTGTTCCATAGTCTATCTTTGAGGTACTTGAAAGCACCATTCTTTGAACTCCCAACATCAGAAGGCATGCCAAGATATTTTTCATTTAACTGTTCGTTGGGGATTTGCAAGATAGTTTTAATATCAGCTCTTATGGACTCTGGGCATCCCTTACTAAAGAACAGTGAACACTTATCCTTGTTAATCCGCTGGCCAGATGCTCTAGCATATATCTCCAACAATTGGGAAACCTCTTCAGCTCCCTCAACATTTGCTTTAAAAAACAGCAGGCTGTCATCTGCAAACAACAAATGGTTCACCGGCGGAGCTGATGATGCCACCTGTATTCCACCCAGATTAGATGACTGAACTCTAGTTTTTAAGAGGCACGAAAGGCCCTCTGCTGCTAGCAAAAAGAGGTAAGGTGATATAGGATCCCCTTGTCGAATTCCACGAGTAGGCTCAAATTCTTCTAACTTTTCCCCATTAAAAAGAACTGAGAACGAGACTGAGGTGACCATACGCATGACAATATTCACCCATCTGCTCGTGAACCCCAGCTTTAGCATGATTTCCTTCAGATAACTCCATTCAACCCTGTCATAGGCCTTCATCATGTCAAGCTTTAGTGCACAATGCCTGTTTTTTGTGCCTTATTCCGCTTCATGAAATGCAAACATTCATATGCAGCAATTATGTTATCAGTAATAAGACGGCCCGGAACAAAGGCTGATTGCTCCTCAGAGATTATGTCTGGCAGCACACTCTTCAGACGGTTAACAATAACTTTGGATGCTATTTTGTACAAAACATTGCATAAGCTGATGGGACGGAACTGTGTAAGAAGCGTGGGATTTTTTACCTTGGGTATTAGCACCAGAACCGTGTTGTTGATCTCACGGGCACTTTCGACACCTTCCACAATTCTAAGGACAACTTTAGTCACCTCCTCAGAACAAATATCCCAGTGTTTCTGAAAAAATTGTGCAGGAAAACCATCCGGCCCAGGAGCCTTCTGAGGTGACATTTGAAACAACGCAGTTTTTACTTCCTCGACTTTATAGGGAGCGTTCAGAACATCATTCATTTGGCATGTCACTTTGCGCGGGACTGCATTGATAACCTCTTGCATATTCTCTGTACCTTCAGAAGTGTATAGAGCTGTGTAGAACGCCTTTGTCATCTCCTGTTTATCTTCTGTTCTGCTCCCATCTGATTTCATCAACGCTTTTATTCTATTTTTCACTCGCCTCAGGTTTGCCCTCATGTGAAAATATTTTGAATTTTGATCGCCAGCTCTGAGCCACTCCAAGCGAGCTCTTTGTTTCCACATCAACTCCTCTCTCCTGTAAAGTTCCAGCAGCTCGTTTTTTATCTCCTTCTCACGTTCGGATGGTTCCACCCTACCTGGAACCGATCTCAAGATATCTAGCTCCCTTTTTAACTTTTTTATTCCTCTCCGAACACTGCCAAAGGTTGTGCGATCCCAGGTCTGCAAAGATCCCGACAGTAGGCTTAGTTTATTCTCTAGTCCCGTCACCGAATCTCCTCTATCAACCTCAGCTGTCGCAGTCCACGATTCTCTCACCACTTCCTGCAACTCTGTGTGCGTCTCCCACATGCATTCATACCTGAAAGTACGTGCAATGATTGGGTCATCAGAAGCTGCATGCGGACTAAGAATAATAGGATTGTGATCCGAAGCAACAGCATTGATGTGTTCCACTGTAGCCTGGGGAAAAGCACTTCGCCATGCAGCACATGCAAGCGCGCGGTCCAATCTGACCCTGGTGAAAGAACCTCCTGTTACTTTCTTTTCAAACGTCCAATTAATGCCAGTGTAACCTAAATCAATCAAAGCACAGTCGTCAATAGCTGTCCTAAACAGATCAACCTGGTTTTGGCTTCTCCTTCCAATCCCATCATGTTCTCTCGCATGCAATACTTCATTGAAATCGCCAATGAGAACCCACGGTGCATCAGATTGCCCCACTAGTTCCCTCATTTTATCCCAAGTTTTGTATCGTTCCTGCACCTGTGCCTCTCCATATATGCATGTTAGCCTCCAAGGTATAGCCCCTGCATTGTTCACCATTGCATCTATATGATATTTTGAGTAGCCCGAAACATGCAAATTTATTTCATCATTCCAAAACATCCCTAGACCTCCACTTCTACCATCACTAGAAACAGCATAACTTTTATTGTAGCCTAACTCTCCTTTTAAACTTTCAACACGTACCCTATCAATCTGAGTTTCAACTATACAAAGTACGGTCGGGGTAAACTTCTTCGCGAGAGCACGAAGTTCGTGAACTGTCGTGGGATTACCCACACCACGACAGTTCCAACAGAGAAGACTCATTGGGTCCGGCGGCACTCCTCAGAGGAGCCCGCCAAAACTATATTGCCAACAAAATTATCCTCCTCTCCTCCTATCTCCTTGCTGGTCATCACCTCTGTGGTAGCTGATTGCTGGAACAAAACCCCTTTCTTGCCGTCTCCCTTCTTGGGCCTCTTCACTTCCTTCCTTGGAGAAACATAAACGGGTGGCAGTGGAGGCACACCAGTGGGCTTTCCTCTCACCTCCAGGTATGAGGATTTCTCACTTACCACTCTTTCCACCCTTGTGGGTTGCACACTTCCTAGGAGCAGACTACTGTCGGTAGACTGCCGTTTGTTGATTCCCACCAGTGCCCCCAGCACATTATTGCCTGGTATCTCATTTATGTCCCTTGGCTCGGTCGTACCCGTATCACCCGGAGCTGGCTCAGAGACCGCCCCACCATCCTGTCTGCGATGTTCGTTCTGTTGTGCATTGAAACGCCAACTTTGGTTTGGGTTATATTGCTCTCTTCCCCGGCCTCTTCCTCCCGCAGGTCTTGGGCCACCTCGCCCCCTCTGAAAGCCATAGCCACCTCACCCAGCTTGCCTGAAACGTACACCATCAGCCAGCACAAAATCTCCCCATTCAAACTTCGTTGAATCGTGAACTCCGTCACCGCACTCCTCATGACAATGTCCACACACACCACAGTTATAGCAGAAGATCGGAAGTTTCTCATACTTGACTTGGTATCTTACCATCTCATCTCCCTTTTTTCCAGTTACGAACCTTCTGATTTTTGCATTTATATCTATCTTCACCCTAACTCCGACAAACTCACCAAAGAAACCTGCCGGTAACTTCAGTTGCACTTCCTCCACTTCTCCAATGTGTGATGCCATCCCTCTAACAGCAGGCTCTATCAGGAAGTTGTCAGGCAGCCGATGGATTTGTGCCCACACCGCCAACTTGTCCAGCTTGATACTATCAGGGTTTTTGAACCAATCGTAATCAACCATGATGACCGCTTGATCTCTGAACAGCCAAGGCCCCTCAGCCATAGCTTTGTTCCAGTCCCCTAAACATCCAAACTGGGCAGTAAATAAGTTTTCCTTAATCTTCCTCCAAACAATTGTTTTCGCCGGGTTCCATGCAGCACACATGTCCCCATACAGAGCATTAGGGCTGAAAGTTCTTGTAGTATGAACTCTGGCTATTTCCAGCCACTTCGCCGGCTCTCTCAGATCCGGCAATTCCTCTTCCCACACAAAAGCGTCATCCTCTTCCTCTTGCAGATTCAGCCTTGCAAGAAGTTCCTCCGTCGTCTCCTTCCCCTACCTTCCCTGAGTACTTGTTTCCGCCGCCATCAGAGATCCAATCTGGCTCCTCGTCCAAACCCTAGATCAGACTGCCTCGCGCAACTAACCAGGCAGGGTCGCAAAGACTTCCCCTTGATCAGCCCCTAGCCCGAGAAGAACCCCGGCAAGAGAACCCCCGTGGTGAGGAAGAACAGCCGGCTGCCAGCACCGGAGTATTTCGAAACCCTAGGTCGCCGCCTTAGGGGAGAGCCCTCAAACAGGGATCCGGAGGTGCGAGGTGAAGTCCTAGCAGGCAGCTGGACCACGCTAATAGGAAACCAATTTTTACACTGGCGGCTGGCTGAGCTTCTCGCTTCTAGCTTCTTGGCCCAAACTCGTTCGGCTCAGCTCCCCTCCAGAAATTTGTGAAGTGTGGAGCTGGAGAGCCTCCGAACACGCCCTTCATGGTACATTGTTGGTCAAATTTTATTTACATGACGTGACACTAATGAAGGGAAAGGATGAAGCCTAGCTTTTCTAGGTGCCTGGTTGAGGTGTGCTTTGAGCTCAACGTTAGTGCACGCAAGAAAAGTAAAGATGCTACACTTGGCCATGTGGTTGGACCTCATGCCAACTACCAAACATCCTCATATGATCGTATCCTCGTGCGCACGACACAACTGCTCCATTGCAAGCTTTCGATTCATGATAACTTAATATGTACCCCTCTTATGAAAAAATTACCCACTCATTGTCTAAACAAAAGGACATGTACACATTTAATTTTAACATTTAACTTTGACAACCAGTTAGACTATTACTGTACCAACATTGTAAAAAAACTATTACTGCACAGATTATCTGCGACATGACATATTTATACCATTGGAAACTTTCTACGAATGTGATTTCCATGAGTACACGCCATATGTTTGTGACATGGTGTAAGAAAGGTTGAGAATAGAACTTATGCGAGGGACCGTTCATTCTCATAAAAGTTTCATTTTTTTGGAAAGTCTCACGTTATAATTCACCAACTTGGTGTCGGATGATATATTATTCTTGACTTTCAACACCTAGAGCTTTTTTGGAACAGCCAGCCACTTTTGTGGTAGTTTTTTGAAAATTTTAAAAAAAGTGGTAGTTTTTTATAGACATAGCCCGTAATGTGGTAGTTTTTTTGCTATATACTCAGCCATCCGGTGCATATAAAAATAGACGTGTCTCAAGATTTGTTTTCTGATGCATTAACTACATGCCGTCTCCTCTATTTATACACACCAAAGGTTAGGATGGGCATCCACAACACAAATCACTAATCACCAGAGATTACAATACAACTTGATTAACATAGTCGCCATCAACCTTATTGTCCAGGGTATCTACACAAGATGCCTATCTTCACTGCACTAGATGTTGAGCTTTGGAGGAGCGCTCACGGTTTGACGTGCAGCCAAGGAAGGAACAAGAGGTGCAACGGTGACTGGGTGACATAGTTACTAGGCCACAAAATGAAGCCCCCAAATTCTTGGCACGGGACTAACTAGTGACGACATTGCTGCTCCTTCGTGGGACCAAGTCGGCGAGCCTGGGCAGCTTCCCACTGTCGACGGTTGCTGGCTCCGCCCTTCATCTTCAACTGTCGTAGTTAGAAGTTAAAAAGTGGATAAATGAGGCGAACCTTCCTCTCTTTCCTTGTGTCACTTGCATGTATCACTCATTCCGGTGCCTTCCATTCCAACAATACTCCGGAAAAAGGTTTTGGTCTAGCATGCACACAACCAAATGCGCAAGCCAAGACGATGCACTACTCGTGAAAGACTTGTCATCTACGTAAGAGATAGAAAGATAGGATATCTAGGTTATAATTTATAAAGCATACATGCCACCTGTGTGATTCCCAGGGCACATGTACCTGCCAACATAATTGAATTATTTGTACTACATGTTTGGTTACTGGAGTTATGCTTTCCCACTGTAAATTATGTGAACTCCGTGTCCAGTCAAGACATATAAAGTCCTAGATTTTATGCATTAACTTGGTTTCATCAGGACCCATGCTACACTTGTTTTGTGCCAGCGAGAAGGTGTGGGTGCTAACTTTTTTTGCGATGGTAGCAGCTGGTCATCTCCTTTGATTTGTACTAACAATATTAATTGCTCTTTTCATCAGCCAACCATGCACTTGTCTACATATATACATACGGATACATATACCCCCCTCTCATTCTCAATTTCCTCACATTCACATGACTATGTCAAAGTGATGAGGTACATGAACGAACTATTTCCGGTATTGTCTTGACAGAGAATCATAGACATATATGCATGATTAAGGATAAGGTGACCATGGAGCTTTCAGAACAGAAGGCATGGGAAGAAAATTTCTAGCAATATGAGGCTATGTGGTGGGTTAACTGTACGTGAAGTGTTCTTTCTTGCTTCATCTTCTTGTTCCCATCTCTTTCATCACACTCGGTACTGGAGATGGGTAATGCCTCTGCTACAAAAGTGAAGGGTTGAAGCATCCCTTCATGAGTCGGGTCTATAGGGCTAGCTAGCTAGCTAGACAATGGAGTTGCATCCCTACATCCTACAGATGACCTTGTATCTACTAAAGGAATAAACGACCTTTGCTCCAGGACACGTTATTAGCAATTCCATGTTCAATGCTGCTATGCTGGAAATCACAGGGCCCAAATAAGATTTTGACAATCAACAACGAGGATCAATAACCGGAGTCGACCATGATTGGCAAGTTTGCCAAGTTCCAGGATAAAAATGTTGGGGCTTGGTTTAGACTACCCCTAGAAGTTCAAGGTTTAAAACCGACTTTGCTATTTTAGTTTGAGAGTTTTTACACTCGTGAGTTGTTTTGGGCAATGCCGGGACAATCGAAATGGCGCTCATTGTCCCTTCCTTTGTTACTTGCTTCATTTGTTCACTCTGTTTGGCACCGTACATTAGACACACAAAGCACATATGTGCTACAAAAACCTCTGACGAAATGGAACAAAGCAAATGTAATCATATGCTGGTATAGCAGAGATAATTAGGTAAATGGCGCACCAATACCTTCCAAATTACAGCTTCAGAAATGCCATTATGGTCATTTATTAGGCATTTCACATAAATACTTCTCCCATGTTTTGGATAAAGTATAGGTGCTTCTCCCACTTTGTATAGGTGCGCCATTACTTTGTATAGGTGACCCAGTCATACACATAGTAATGGCGCAACTTCCCAGGGTTGCCGGTTGCTGGCTCCGCCCTTCTCCATCAGCGGTGGTAGTTACAAGGAGAACGAAAAATAAACGAGGCCAACTTTCCTCTCTTTCTTTGCTTCACTGGGATGTATCACTCATTCCGGGGCCTTCCATTCCAACGATACTCCTGAAAATGTTTTTGGTCAAACATGCACACAGCCAAACAAGCAAGCCAAGACGATGCACTACTGAAAGGCTTATCGTCTCCTGAAGATAGGAAGATATGATGTCTGCATTATAATTTATAAACACATACATGCCACCTGTGTGGTTCTGAGGGCACATGGACCTGCCAACTGGCATAAATGAATTATTTGTACTTCATGCGGTTATCGAAGTTATGCTTTCATAACTCAATATGATATCCACTCAATCGTGACATTTCTCTATCTCCCTCCCGTGGCTTTTAGAGGTTGTAACTTGGTTTCGGTTCCAAGCAAAAAATAATAATTTATTTACAATACCAAGCAAAAATGTATGAAAAGAAGGAAACGTGTACACGCACTCCCGGATCAAATTTGTGGCATTTCATTCGGTCTGTACCCGAGGTTCTTAATATTAAATATCTACATATACCCAAATAGCAAGCAAGACACCCAAGATAGACACGGTTAATAGAGTAATGATCGATTAGTAATAAAAAGCAAGCATGCATCATCAGCAGAAAGTTCAGTCGCTGCTCCTTCTTGGCACCATGCCAGGAGCTGGCTCGGCCCCTCATCACTAGCTTTTGTAGTTAGAAGGAGAACTTGGAATGAACAAGGCCAGCTTCCCTTTCTCGCTTGGCTCCAATCTGATGTAGTACCACTCATTCTGGTGCCCTCCATTCCAACAATACTCTGAAACTTCCGATCAGGCGCGCGGACGGCCAGCAAGCGGGCCACAAGCCCACGACGATGCACTACTGAAAGGCTCTCCAAAATTAGAAAGAAGGATGTCCGGGTTAAAATTTATAAGCACAGACGTCACACATATGTATGGTCTCAAGCGCACACACCTGTCGGCGTAATTTAGTTATTTGTACTCATGGTTTTAAAGAGAGCGCTATAGCACGCAATAGCGTTTACAAGAGGTCCCACGCTAAGGGACGTCCAAACACATGATCAAATATTTTAAATAGTGTGCTATAACACTGTTATAGCGTTTCGAAGAGGTCAGCTGCTAAGTGGACACGTGCTACACTTATTTATGTGGTAGTGAGATGGTGAATGCTAGGCTGCTAGCTAAGTTCCTTTGATTTGTAATTGTACCAACAATATTAATTGCTATTTTTTATGAGGCCACCATGTACTTGTCTATATATACATATATACATTCATACATACGAATAGGGCATTTTGGTGACTTTGATCCAAACAGATGAACAAACATTTTAAAGACACATCAGCTGCCAAGATCTGAAGGGAACCAACAGATCAAGGAACAAACTCTCACATCCCCTTTGTCGGTGCCGGATCAAACGCCATAAAGGTAGGAAGAAACTGAAGAAACTGTATTCCAACACACCATCGCCACCACTACAGTCAAGGTCACCAGGGAAACAAAAACTAAAGAAAAATAAAACGAGCGGACCGGTTCCTACTCCTTTTGCCGCCAATGTAACCACCGAACGGGAAAAAAGAAGAGTATTTAGGCAGCGGTGTGTGGGGAAGTTATTGTGGTGACGGGTAGAATTGTGCAACAACAACGTTGGAGCGGAAGTGTTGGCTGTTTTTCCAACAAGGCGCTGATATGGACGACATCGTTGAACTGGTAGTAGGGCGGCTAAGCTCAACCTGTTAGGCGCCGGAGCTGATACGGAAGGCACAGTTGAATACGATATAAGGTCAGACAACTGGCAAGCAAAGTAATCAGCTCTCACTCCAAAGGGATCGACATGGTGCTCGCAAAAATTACTGTTGTATGCATGGTTTTGGGTTTGGATCCACAAACGGCAAATTTTGGGAAATTAATCGGGACTGAAACTTATTCCTAATTGTCTAAAACCGTTTTAACTGTTATACAAAATTTGTCTGAATTTCTATCGCAGCATTGTTAGCAAGAGGGCTAGCTGTGCCAACAGTTTAGGCGCAGATTGGTAGAGATGATTGTTAATGCCTGAAAATCCTAGATTCGCTCCTCTTTGTGTGGGTCAAGCACTGTCGATGTGCTAGGGTTTGCTGGGGGTGATACCCTAGGGTTGACCTCTTGACTGAATAAAGCAACATCTACATATGAGTGGTGATCCATTCTAAAATGTGTTACCTGAGTACCCTGTGCTCTTTTTGGAACTGTTGTTGTGCTATTTTTTCGATGGATTGACCCCTAGCAAATAGGGTTTCAGTATAGATGATGGAGATGTTGGTGTGGTGGCGGCCACAAAGCCGAGTATGGAGAGATGGGTATTCTTACCGTTCCTTTTTGAAAGAAAAGAAAAACCAGCTAGGAAGAAGTGAGATGCAAAATTTGTAATTTACATGCAAAATTCACATTACATTTTTATTACCTGCATCGCGTGTGAGAGATCGATTTAGTCATTTTATTGTCTTAGCAAAGATTAAAGCCATTTTCGAATTTGTGATTATTTATAGGAGGAGATCTACACCATGCAAGAGGAATACAAGATCAGGTCTGTTATGTGACATAGTTATGTCACATCTAAACTGATTTCCACTCTGTTTGTGGTCTATCTTTTTTGTCCTGTTTTTTTTTGTTTCTTGTTACTATATTATATATTTGTGGGAGCTTAGATGTGACATTCTTAAAAAATATCTAGATGTGAATTAGACAAACTGTACAAGATCAATTACGTCTCTATTTGATCTGATTTGATACGATCGATTTCTTGCATCTCAAACCTACCTGCTAGGCTGGTACGCAACATTATTTATTTACCCTCCGGGTATTGCTTTCATTTCCATCATTCTGGGAGTTTATTTAATCTTGCCAATAGTACATCGCGAATCACCGTGTCCAAACTAACCTCCACGTGTCCACCGGGCAGAGTCGCCCGCACGGCCTTTTCCTTCCACTCCGCCGCACGCTTCCTCATCTCCCGCCCCTTCTCCCCCTCCATCACCTCCCGTATCATGGCCGCGAGCTCTGCCCTTTTCACCTCTCCGCCGATCTCCATCCCATTCCCCCACTCGGTGCACTTGTACCGGCAGTTGGTTTGTTGCTCCGCAAAGAAGGGCCAGCTCAGCATTGGCACACCGGCGCAGATACTCTCCAAGGTCGAGTTCCACCCGGAGTGCGTCAAGAAAACCCCCACCGCCTCGTGGGCAATCACCTTCTCCTGCGAGCACCATGTTGTCAGCATGGAGCGGCCGCTGATGGCCGAAAGGAATTCCGGCGGTAGCACGGCCGTGTCGCCCTTCACGAGGTCCGGCCGGATGTTCCATATGAACGGGTAGCCGCAGTTGGCAAGCCCCCACGCGAACTCGAGGAGCTCCGCGTTCGTCATGACGGTGATGCTGCCGTAGTTGACGTACACGACGGAACGGGCGCTCTGTCCGTCGAGCCACTCCAGGAGGCCGTCCTGCTCCCTCCAAAGGTTGGACCCGAGGTCGTCGATCGAGGTACCAGCCGGTACCACGAGGCTAGCGTAACGGTGGAGCGGGCCAACAGTGTACATGGGTGGGAGGATGGCGCGCATAGCGTCCAGCACCGGCCCCTCGAGCTCATCGAAGGTGTTGAGCAAAACAGCGTCCGGGAGCGATAACCGCTCAGACATGTACATGATGAAGTTGAGCAGCACGTCCTCGCGGTCCGTCGTACGTATGAAGTTGGGGAAGTCGCGCAGGCGCATGCCATCGCACATGCCGGCAACGTCATGCACCACGGTGTCAAGGTGCTCCTTGTCCGTGACCTGTGACTCATCTGGACGCAAGCCGCAGCACAAAACAACGCACTCATCAAAACATGCATCTATATATGTCTAATTCCAAAAACGAGACACGTACCTTTGAAAGGAACGAAACCCCGCTCTATGAGCTGACGATAGTGGCGGTACCCCATGAACCCGCAGGCGCTAGATGTCCACAGCGCGGCGCACGGCACGCCGATATCCTTTGCAGCATCGTAGCCGAAGGACATGACGCCGTCAACGACGAGACAGGTGATAGGCGGCACTTGGGAGTTGGGGTCACTTAGCTTGCCAAGAAGTTTCATGAAGTGGGGCAGGAAGGTGGTCATGATGGAGTAACATAGTCCACCGACTTCCTGTGTGGAGTCCTCGTCGGATGGAGGGAGCCCGTCTGGCATCGACGCGAAGCGCAAGTCAGGGAGGCCATTAAGCGCCGCTGGTCCACGCGAGCGGAGCAGCCGGCGGTGGTTGAACTCGGTGTTGACGAAGGTGACGTAGAAGCCCCGGGTGTGGAGTATCTTGGCTAACTTGAGCATCGGCGTTATGTGGCCCTGCGCCGGGGCCGGCAGACAAACGACGTGGGGCTTCTCGACGGCCTCCATAATAATCCTTGGCACTTGTTGCTGAGAGGATTTGTTAGAGCGAGAGGTCACTACTTATCGGGGGTAAACTAAGGTTCCAAGTAGATGTTTCCAAGTACGTTGGAACGTTGGATTTGTCTCGCCGCGGGTGTGTAGTTCGTACATTCCAATGGGTTCTGCCGCTGATAGTGACCTGGTCAGTACTAGGTACTTGCCGCCCGATGTGCATTTGGTCCTTCTCACGAATTTTTATTAGAGATGCCTTCAACTTGCGCTTGTTACATATGAGTGTCCTCGCCACACCTGGTCGTGACGATCTGTGTATGCTTGTCTTGTCTTTTCGTTTTTCACTCGTCTCCAGATATATATATTTTTCTGAGCAGGCACCTGAATTTTTCTAGCTTTCAGTCCCATGGTTCGTGATTCGTACGTGGGTGCATTTAGGCTGTCGTATCTTTTTGTGTGTGTGGCACAGACAAAACACCAATTTTCAAAGGGGGCAAAGAAGAGCCCTGCTTCGGTACACCCACCCCCCGCTTAACGTATAAGGGCATTTTGGGCATACGGTGCTTAACGTATCCCGCGCCGTATGCGGCGTGCCCATACAGGTAGAGCCGAGGGCACGGCTCGAGCCGATACGGCCGGCTCGCATCTACCCCCTCCCGTCGCGCGGGAAAAAAACCCACGACCTGCGTTGATCACGCGGCCGATTCCAACGTCGCCCCGCCCCGCCGATCGCCGCCCTTACCCGCCGATCGCCGCCTTTCCCCGCCGATCTAGCCGTGATCACGCTGCCAATTCCAACGTCTCCCCGTCCGGCCGATCGCCGCCTTTCCCCGCCGATCGCCGACCATTCTCCCCGTCTTCACCCGGGATCTGGCCGCCGCGGACGTTGTTGGAGTCGCCCGCCGTACGTGATCTGGCCTCCGTGCAGGTCGTCGCGGTGACGTGGCCTACATGGACGCCGTCGCCGCCCGCAACTTCGTGATCAACCTCTCCGGGAACATCCTCGTCGTCCGTAGCCACGCCAGGCCGGCCGAAGTGCACGTACCTGCCGTGTAAGCTGTCTAGTTTGTCAAAAAAAAATATACCTGTAAATAATTATCTGCAATCACTTGTTAGATATGAAGTACTCATCGGTATGACCGTAGTACATTTAATTTGATTTAAAATTGATAGATCAATTTTTATTTATAATGTTGCAGTGTTGGTAGTGAGGTCATTCAATGGATAAAGAAACTGGATTTACGGATCTATTTTTGGATACGAGTGAGTGGGATGGTAGCGATAGTGTTGATCGTACGAATGGTAATGAAAGTAAAAATGATGATGATAGCAGCGATAATGAATCCTGGTCGTCGTACGGTAATTTACCTGAGGAGGATTTTCAAAAGAAGGAGGAGGGTGCTTGTAGTGGAAACGTAAGTGACGTGTACATTCATTTCGTCGGATGAAGATCCATATGGGTACTTACATGTGCATATGATTTTTTTATGTGCAGGAGGATATTAACGTCCAGAACAAGGAAAATCATGGTGTTGAATCTTTCGCGGATAACATAAGCCAGGGTCGGTCCAAAATTTAAGATGTCATACAATAATAAAAACTTGTTAATGACAACTTACACTTGCTTATGTGGAATATTGTAGGCTAACTTCGATGGTTGGAGTGGTGATGATGGCTATGAGCATGAGGATGGAGCTAATATGGACATTGAGGAGGCTAAAATCCAGCAACGTGCGCTGGAGACACAGTTGAAGGTTATGGGTATGACATTTGCATCACAATGGGAGGCTTACATGTTCTATAATAACTATGCCAAAGACCGTGGATTCAGTATCAGAAAAGATAAGGTGAAACGAGGAAAAGGACTTTCAACCACTATTCGGTATAGGCGATACGTTTGCTCGAGGGCAGGAAAACGTCTCAGTAAATTTTTAAACCCGGAGGGCCGTACCCGCAGGCTAAGACCTGAGACTCGTTGCGAGTGTGGCGCACATTTAGTCGTGAAGTTGGACAAAGGACGTGGAGTTTGGTTCGTGGCAGCTTTTATGGATGATCACAACCATTTGTTGGCTAGAGCAGATGAGGTGGTATTTCTGCGGTCACATCGAGTGATGGGAGATCACCAGATAGCTGAGATCTTGGCGATGGAAGGAGCTGGGATCAGAAAGCATATCATCGTCGACAACTTCATTAGCAGGTATGGCTCGTATGATAAGTGTGGGTTTCTGAGACGAGACGTCTACAACCTATGTTGCCGAGAAAAAATGAAGTTGATTGCGAAGGGTGATGCTAACACGGCAATCGGGATTATGAGGAGCAGAAAGGAGAAGGATCCAGACTTTTTCTTTGAGTACGTGCTCGATAAGGAGGGTCGTTTGAAGAGCATGTTCTGGTGCGATGCACAGTCGCGGCGGGACTATCAGTTGTATGGAGATGTGACTGTGTTTGACAGCACGTATAAGATGAACAGATATGGTATGTCGTCCATCCCCTTTGTTGGTGTAAATAATCACCGTTGCACCACAGTTTTTGGTTGTGCCATTGTGTCCGACGAGACCGAAGCGACGTACGTGTGGCTGCTCCAGACATTCCTGAAGGCCAATTGTCAGAAGAAGCCAAGGTCAATCATCACAGATGGAGACGCTGCAATGATACGAGCTATTCGGTTGGTTTTGGTTGATATGTTGCACCGTCTCTGCTCATGGCACATGGAAAAAATATGCAGAAGCACCTTAATTACAAATCGCTAAATGAGTTCAGGGAACTCTTGTACTACTCCACCTCTCCAGCCAACTTTAAGGCGAGATGGCACGCTTTTGTCCTAAATGGAAGACTGATAAAACAGAAGAGTGGCTGCGTAGGATGTACAAGAAGAGGAGTCTGTGGGCAGCATCATATCTGTCAGATGGTTTTTTCTGGGTATGCGCAGTAATCAGAGGAGTGAAAGCCTTAACTCTTGTCTTCACCTTCACCTGGACGGCGGTATGATTATTGTTGATCTAGTTGTGCATTATGAGAATTGCATAGTTCGACTACGTGAGAACGAGGCGCATGATGACTGTGTTTCAAATCAGTCATTGCCACCATCAGTCACAGAATATAAGGACATTGAGAAGCATGCTGCCGAAGAATTCACTCATTCCAATTTTTATATTCTCCAACAAGATCTGAAGAAGATGGGAGAGCTTGAGATTTTTGAGACGCTAGTGGGAGTTGACTGCCACACGTTCATCATGACATGGAGAAATAACCGCAAATTTCAGCTCAGCGTGAATTATCGAGCTGAAAACTCTGAGAATACGATAGACTGCAGTTGTGGACGAATGCTTCGGAAAGGGTTGCCTTGCAAACACATTCTGTATGTGTTGGTTCATCCGAAAATATCTAAAATACCTAAGTGTTGCATCCTTAAGAGGATGTCGAAAGTTGCGAGAGGTGGGCTGCCTGCACAGCGGAAGAGTGACATGTTTGGTTGGGGTTGGACAGGGGCAGAGCAACGTGCTTGCTATAGTCAACTCAGTATAACAGGAGCTGAAGCTTTTCATGTTGCTTCAAATGATCCATTCGTCTTTGATGAGTTGATGCAGTGTCTGCAGAATATAATAGCGAATAAAAAGGTCCCTGATGATGATGCTGTTGGTAGTAGAAGAAATGTGCATGAGGAGCCACGTGAGCCGGAACAACATGTTGATGTCATAGGTGATCCCGTGAAAGTTTCCACGAAGGGCGCCCCTAAACAGAGCACGACAGGGCGGGCAAAGAAAGATCCAAATGTTACAAAAAATGGAAGATCAAAATCATTTTCTGAGAGAAAACCCGGTCCTCTTTGTGGCATTTGTAAGAAAGAGGGCCATAGACGGCAAACGTGCCCTGAGAATGAAAAGTAAGTTTTACATTATTTTAATTATTTTTTGTTTCCTCTTTACAATTGTCTGATGAATTGTTTACAATTTGTTATGTAGGAACCGGGCATAAAGATGAAGTATTCATAATCAATGGAAGGCACTGGGACAGAGTTCAATTAGCATGTCGTACTATTTGTCGCTTTATTTTGGATAATTTGTTCGATTGTAATGCGACATGGCACTTTCAGTTTATTTGTTTAAGGATAAGAGGCACGGCACTTTGAGTTTATTCTTTATGCCACCTTGTTCAACGTTATGAGACATGCGATTTTTATTATTATGTGTGAAACATGATATATTTGTATGAATGTGTTACTGCCGTCATGACTTTGTCAACTGTTTAATATTTTAAAAGCTTCATCTATGTGAAAAAAATATTTGAAAAAAGGCCCAATCGTGCCCGGGCGCGCGCACGGACAGTATACTACAACGCCTTCGGGGAGGCCTTTCGGCCGCTGAGCGGGGAGGCCACGGCGTACAACAGGACATTCATTAGTGTTCTGTAGTGAGCTTGTGAGAAGGCGACGACGCGGGTTTATAAACCGGTCGTCGCGTCTCTCCGCGGGCGAGGTGGGACTAAACATAGTCGCCACAACGCGCCAGCGTCCCCATCTGCACACGAATAGGCATTAAAGGGCCGGCCCACGCGCCCGACGCGCGTTGTTAATGGGCCAACAGATCGCCATAAATCCCCCTCGGGATCGTTGCATGTGCCCGCTCGGTCGGGCGGGACAAGACGTCTGCCACCGGGCCCGCGGCTGTCGCTCGGTCGGCTGCTGGGCCACCAGACGCGCGCGTGGCGCACGGCGAATCGCGCCAGCCCGCACTAGCTGGACTGCGCGGGCCCGCCACTGCCTCGGCTGTCGGCCACCGCACGGGCTGGGCTGGAATATTCGTCCTCGGCGCGCCAATCATGCTGCCAGGCCGATCTTCATCGGATCCAGCGCCGCTGCTGCCACCAGAATCGCCCTGGGATATTGTGCACGTTTTGTCCACATCGCGCCAACTCAGGACGGCGGGGATATTTTTTAATAAATAAATGACCGCTGTGAATACAAACAACAACAGTACATATAACATCACAGCCGCAAACTGATACATTTTAGCACAACAAAAATATTACTTGCCCACACTTATAACATTCCGTCTCATAGAATAGTACCATTCATGGTTGGACACGCATTTAAATGTTTAGTCTCACACGAAAGCGATAAATAAAACGTGAAAAATTGTCGAACTCTGTCCCAGTGCCATGTCGCATTACAATCGATCAAAGTATCCAACAACGGCAGGGAAACCTTCTACGGGACTAAAACCCTACAGATGCTAATACCTATTCCTTCGCCATGATTTTAACAATTTTCATCTTGACCTTCTCTACTTTGTTCACCTCTGAAAAAATAATTTCTGCGACAATACGTGGCCTTGACGCATTAATCTCTTCCTGGTCAAATTCATGTGTCTAGCGATCTCCGTCCCAGTATTTTATGCACCACATTACAAAAAGTCCACAAGACACTCTGCAATAAACATGTGTGATCAGCTTAGGATGTAGCATGCACTTGCTTGTACTCATTTAACTTACCCATCTTTTTGTCTCGGCATTTTATACTCATTTATTGGCCACGATGAGACATCTGGAAATTTTTTTGCTTCAAGAGTTGAGTTGGCCTCCATAATATCCTTAGAAATTTCAGCTCTCTGAAACAAATTAACAAAACCAGAATTTAATGTATGACCCAATATTTTTCTGAATGCGAGTGCGAAAATTATAGCGTACCAGGGTGGCAATCATATCGCGAATTCTTTGGCTAATTGCGCCTTTAGAATTTGAGTCAAGAACTTGAAACTCCTCCTTGACGGTGTGCATCACTATGGTTATCCAATGATTATCATTAACGTGCATAGAAAAATACGCCTACATTGTAACCAAATGATGTTAGTGCAATTAAATAGTATTGACTAATAAAATCAAATAAATATGAAAGCAATACCTTGTCCCATCTGAAATACTCATCCATTACTCTTGCGAGGACTTTTGTTTTCTTTGTAACATTCTCTGAGTCTAAATCATTTACTGACTTGGTCTTTCCCCTTGCCCTATTCAACATAAATTTGGGGAACCACGTTGTTGATATGTAACGATTAGAAAAATCACGGTGTTGTAGGTGTTTACAATATGCATTGATGATCTGCATACATAAACAAAAAAATTCTATCAACTTGTGAAGTACAAATGAGAGTTTTGTTAAAACCAAACTCATACTTACAGCGCCATTCAACCATTTAAACGTCAGGACATCGTGAAGCATAGCTGGCGTGCATATGTCCCCATCTGGTGGCGGCACATCAACCACGGTTCGGTGTGCATGCTTCTTTGACGATGCGAGAGTCTCAACAAAAACTCTGTCTGCCTCTATGTGATCCGGAGTCATATTAAGAGAACTTGCTAGAATTGAATGTGGTGATGATGCAAACAGATCTAAAACAATGCAGCTACAGTCAGTTATATAATAAAAAAATTACATAACGCGTGAATGAATTATAAAGTAGTATTTGACTTACTTTTTTTAACACGTTTCTTGCGGGTAATGAGAAGGTCGTAGGGGGATTGACAATATTTCGACTTTTTTCTTTTGCGCTTACCTTCATTTTCCTGATTGCCTTCACCATTACCTATGTTGCTCTCTGCCGGGAAACTCTCAAACGTGTCTTCGGACTTTGTTGGTGACAAAGCATCCATAGACTCACCAGAAATATCAGCATTCTGCGGGGTTCGGGACATAGACGGAAACTCTTTTGTACGTACAGTTGATGCCGAAGATGGAGAGTTTCCATTATCGTCTATAATGAAAGGATCAGTAGCTTCACCTTTACCCGGTGTCGTCGCCGGAGCACCCGTGTCATCAACGGGCACGGAGGTGTCATTCATACCCGTGAAAGATGTTCCTATCTTTACGTCCGTAGGTGATTCAATATCTGGCCAATATTTTGATGACTTGTACTTGCCATTCTCCATCCCAACTCCTTCACCTACATTATCAAATTCGTCATTGTTGTCCCTCTTATTGGGTTTGTACAGCACACCTTCCGTGTTCAACCTTTCCATTACCATCTACAAACACAAATGAAACACGATAAGTAGTTGAACAATTGAAGCACGTTCAATACAACTTCTAAATTACCTGTGCACATCTTTCGGGTATATTGAGAACCTCCTTGTGAAGCAGCTTTATGTATGTCATCACACGGTCCATACTATAAGTCGTGTTCGATGAAACCGCGGACATGCTTGGCTTTCTACTCCTGCCACCACCTTTCCGTTTAGGTTTCTTCATTTCTTCCTCTGGGACAGTCCCTTCACGTGCTACCTTAGCACGTCTGTACTCTTCGCTAATGCAGTTTTCAATCTGTACAACAAACAATAAAATGAATTAAATAACGAATATTCTTAATTACTATGTGAAACCAATAAGGACTATACTTATTGACTTACATTGCCGGTGACCCGCCCGTGCATGTTGTCATAGTCGTCTCGCTTTTTCCCTTCCGTTTCTGGCCAGTTAAGCATTAGTGGGTATTCACGAGACAAAGGATCAAATGTATCCAAACCAATTGGCTCAACTTTTTCCCAGTATATATACTGCATGATAGTAAACACAAATAGTCAGACACATAGATCACATAAAAAATATATGTACATACAACTATTACGAAATGACTTGTACCTGAAGAAGAGCCAAGTTCCCGATAGGCCACTTGAATTTTTCAAGATCTTCGACCATTTTTTTAATAGCATCCATGCACACCCCCAACGTGAAATTGTTCCAATTGTATGACTTGATAGCGTTCACGTCCTCCACCATTTTGTAATAACGATAAGGAACAAACTTGGTGGATTGTGGTGCTAAGACTGTACCCATAAGAACTAGTACGACCCTTCTCACAAAATCATCATCATATGACTGAGTATCAACAATATTTTTTATCAAGTCATCGATGAGGATTAGGCCTGTTCTTTTGTCTAGAAACCGATCCGGAACAATTTTTTTGGCATCTAGTTGTACTGTTGCTATCATGCTATTGACATCATCACCCTCGTTACGTAGCCCGAATATGTCATAAACATCTTCATTAAGCACACTGATGTCGTCAGTATTTGGCCGAATAATAAATCGCTTTCTACTACTATCATACGTTGTAATCATAAATTCCAATAAATTTTTCCTCATTTTCACTGAAGGAATTCTCAACATACTGTCCAAATTTGTGCCACGTAGCATCATGCGCTGTTTGGGTGTGAATTTTCCCACCAATTCGCACCACTTCTCAACCGAGCAGTACACATTTCCGAATTCTTGCATTCTAAATAAGATGAAAGTTATCTAACTAGTTACGAGATTCAAAAAACATTACATATGGTTTAATACCATACCTTCCAGCGCCTCGACGTGCACCGGCAGCCCCCGTTGGCTAACCCCACCCGGTGTGGGTTAGTCGTGGCAGCCGCGCGCCCTCTGCCCACACCACCACGCTGGCCGACGGCCCGTCCTAGGGTTCTGGGTGCGGGCGACTTTGACGAGACGGCACGGCCGGGCCGAGATCCAAGTCGCGCGCGCAGATGCCGAAGTGTATGGCCGCCGTGAGGGCGGCAGGGAAGGGAGTTGGGACGGCCACGGCAGTGCGACCGTCGGATCGGGGTGAGGTAGGTAATGGCGGCGTGGTTTCCATGCCATGCACGCACGTACGGCGTCATAGACGTGGTCACGCCATAGTGGGCCCCTTGGCCCGTCCCGTAAAACTACCGCCGGCTGGCCCATGATGCATTTATTGAAAACATGCATTTTACTGTAACAGTTCTAGTTTAATACCACATCGCTAAGCCGGCGCGCCGTTGACTCCTTTATATAATTTTCTTTTGCTCAATGAACAAACATATGAGTCTGTGGGACTCTATTTGGAGGATATGCGGGATCGATGTGAGTCTTCACCTGCTCAGAGCTTGTGAAGGTTCACATGGATCATGCATATTCTTCAAAAAGAGAGCCATTATCTCCGATGTTTTTTTAACGACAGAAAATATTAATGCATTTTTTGCTAATGCAACCATTCAAATTTTTTGCACACGCACTCATCACCAGGGCCATCATGCGTGCAAGTTTTCATAATTTTCCGACACCGTATGAATTTCTTATGGTTTCTCCGTGAAACGCACCGAAAACACTGACCGGGCGTGACGCAACATGCGTTTGGTGTCCGAATTCGTTCAAATCTTGCGTGGGGTCCTAAGATGGGCATGCCCACTGCCTCCCAAAATTGGGTGACGTTTCGTGCATGCCACCTTGTACCACCCATGCAACCGGCACTGATCGGATATGAAGGATGTCAGCCCTGTACTGCGTTTTCTTTTCTGACTAAGCCGGTGGACCCCAAACTTTTTGCACACGCACTCATCATCAGGGCCATCATGCGTGCAAGTTTTCATAAATTTCCGACACCGTATGAATTTCTTATGGTTTTCTCCGTGAAACGCACCGAAAACACTGACCGGGCGTGACACAACGTGCGTTTGGTGTCCGAATTCGTTCAAATCTTGCGTGGGGCCCCAAGATGGGCATGCCCACTGCCTCCCAAAATTGGGTGACGTTTCGTGCATGCCACCTCGTACCACCCATGCAACCGGCACTGATCGGATATGAAGGATGTCAGCCCCGTACTGCGTTTTGTTTTCTGACTAAGCCGGTGGACCCCAAACTTTTTGCACACGCACTCATCACCAGGGCCATCATGCGTCCAAGTTTTCATAAATTTCCAACACCGTATGAATTTCTTATGGTTTTCTCCATGAAACGCACCGAAAACACTGACCGGGCGTGACGCAACGTGCGTTTGGTGTCCGAATTCATTCAAATCTTGCGTGGGGCCCTAAGATGGGCATGCCCACTGCCTCCCAAAATTGGGTGACGTTTCGTGCATGCCACCTCGTACCACCCATGCAACCGGCACTGATCGGATATGAAGGATGTCAGCCCCGTACTGCGTTTTCTTTTCTGACTCAGCCGATGGACCCCAAACTTTTTCCACACGCACTCATCACCAGGGCCATCATGCGTGCAAGTTTTCATAATTTTTCGACACCGCATGAATTTCTTATGGTTTTCTCCGTGAAACGCACCGAAAACACTGACCGGGCGTGACGCAACGTGCGTTTGGTGTCCGAATTCGTTCAAATCTTGCGTGGGGCCCTAAGATGGGCATGCCCACTGCCTCCCAAAATTGGGTGACGTTTCGTGCATGCCACCTCGTACCACCCATGCAACCGGCACTGATCGGATATGAAGGATGTCAGCCCCGTACTGCGTTTTCTTTTCTGACTCAGCCGGTGGACCCCAAACTTTTTCCACACGCACTCATCACCAGGGCCATCATGCGTGCAAGTTTTCATAATTTTCCGACACCGTATGAATTTCTTATGGTTTTCTCCGTGAAACGCACCGAAAACACTGACCGGGCGTGACGCAACGTGCGTTTGGTGTCCGAATTCGTTCAAATCTTGCGTGGGGCCCTAAGATGGGCATGCCCACTGCCTCCCAAAATTGGGTGACGTTTCGTGCATGCCACCTCGTACCACCCATGCAACCGGCACTGATCGGATATGAAGGATGTCAGCCCCGTACTGCGTTTTCTTTTCTGACTAAGCCGGTGGACCCCAAACTTTTTGCACACACACTCATCACCAGGGCCATCATGCGTGCAAGTTTTCATAATTTTCCGACACCGTATGAATTTCTTATGGTTTTCTCCGTGAAACGCACCGAAAACACTGACCGGGCGTGACGCAACGTGCGTTTGGTGTCCGAATTCGTTCAAATCTTGCGTGGGGCCCTAAGATGGCATGCCCACTGCCTCCCAAAATTGGGTGACGTTTCGTGCATGCCACCTCATACCACCCATGCAACCGGCACTGATCGGATATGAACGATTGTCAGCCCCATACTGCGTTTTCTTTTCTGACTAAGCCGGTGGACCCCAAACTTTTTGCACACGCACTCATCACCAAGGCCATCATGCGTGCAAGTTTTCATAATTTTTCAACACCGTATGAATTTCTTATGATTTTAATACTAATTCAATTCTATATTAAGTAGTGTTTTTAATATAATTACATAATAAATTATATATTAAGTATTGTTTTTAACATAACTACTTAATAAATTCTATATCAAGTAGTGTTTTTTAAGAAGGGTATTTTCCAAATTATTATTACTTATAAATTATAACAAAAAAACTCTTTACTATTATGAAAACAACTTTAGCCATTAATGCAAAACACATAAAAAAATGAACATTACATAAATTATAGAACATTTATACAATACATAGGACTTTTCATTAATTATAGAACATTTATTAAAAAAACTTAATATTATTTTTGAGACAATTAACAAAAAAAAAACTTCGACAGCGCGCGTTGGACGGCCCAGTGACTGTGCGCGACGGCGTGCGTGGGCCGGCCCATTGACTGTGCGCGCGGTGCGGGGGCAGGGTCAGCGGGGGTCAGGACTAAATTTAGTCCCACCTCGCCCGCCGAACGACGCCGCGACCGCCTTATATACCAACCTCCCACCTCCCTTTCGAACTCCTCTGATTCCCGCCCCGTCCTGCCACTGCCCCGTTTGACTGTGCTGCAGGCCGTAGCTGGGCCGAAAGGCCGGCCCTTTCGCCGCCCGGCTTGATCGGGCCGGACCGATTAAGCGCAGTTGCGGCATGCAAGCACAGGTGGGCTTTTTTTTTTGCATCACTATTTTTTTTGCCTTCTATGAGTCACGGCGCGGGGGAGGTGGAAGGGGCGCTTTTTTAGTCCCACCTCGCGCGCCGAGGGACGCCAGGACTGGCTTATATAGCCGCCAGGACTGACATTATTACTATCTTATTTTTTAGTATCAGCTCGTCACTTCGCGCACAAATAACAATAGTAAAGTTTTCATATGTATAATTTAAATACGAAATAAATTCTATATTAAGTACTGTTTTTAATATAATTACTTAATAAATTCTGTATTAAGTAGTGTTTTTAATATAACTACTTAATAAATTCTATGTGAAGTAGTGTTTTTTATGAACGGTCGTTTCCAAATTATTAGTTATAGCAATAAACTCATTAATATTTTTTAATAAGCTGAAAATGTTAGGCATTAACGCAAAACTCATAAAAAATTAAAACAAAAATTCATTATTTTTACCTATAAATTGTAATAAAAAAACTCATTATTCTTACTTATAAATTATAACAAAAAACTCATTATTATTATGAAAAAACAATTAGCCATTAATGCAAAACACAATACAGTACTAAACTTTGCATATATTTTAAGTATTTTTTAGCCATTAATTAACATTACATAAATATTAAAAATGTAATTACTAATCTACACAAATAACTGAACAAAATATTCATTAGAAAAAACTCATTATCAATTAATTATCAAAAAACTCATTATTGTTTTACCAATTAATTATAAAAAACTCATTATTTTTTCCTATAAATTATAATAAACAACTCATTATTATTATAATAAATCTAGTTAACAATTCTATATTACGTATGGATTTTTATTAATTATAGTTTTTTTATACGATAACGAAAGGCATAAATAACTAAAAAACTTAATACTATTTAAAAAAACAAAAGTCTTGACTATGCGCGACGGCCCAGTGACTGTGCGCGACGCCGCGCGTGGGCCGGCCCATTGACTGTGCGCGCGGTGCGGGGGCAGGGTCGGCGGGGGTCAGGACTAAAGTTTAGTCCCACCTCGCCCGCCGAACGACGCCGCGACCGCCTTATATACCTGCCTCCCACCTCACTTTCGAACTCCTCTGATTCCCGCCCCGTCCCGCCACTGCCCCGTTTGACTGTGCTGCCAGCTGTAGCTGGGCCGAAAGGCCGGCCCTTTCGCCGCCCGGCTAGATCGGGCCGGGCCGATTACGCACAGTTGCGGCCTGCAACCACGGTTGGGCTTTTTTTTGCATCACTTTTTTTGCCTTCTATGCGTCACGGCGTGATGGGAGGTGGGACGGGCGCTTCTTTAGTCCCACCTCGCGCGCCGAGTGACGCCACGACCGGCTTATATACCCGCGTTCGTGCACATTGCTATATGAGACAGTTAGTAATAATTTGGTTTGACTTTGCACTGCCAGGGGTGGCACTGCCGTACTGCCCGGACAGTGTAAACTCATTACACTGCCCGGGCAGTGCGTCAGAGCTGCCAGTTGCAGTGTAAACTCAAATCACATCATTACTATCTGTCTTATTTTTTTATTATTTGCCACACTATGCCAATTTAGTCTCACCTCAGTCAAATTACATTAGTACTATCTACATTATTTTTGTGACATCCTTCAAATGAACCCAAATTACATTAGTAATATCTACCATCATGACTAGGATGCATGACAAGTTTCGTACCTTTTTGCCACTTCATGATTTTTCTACAATTTTTTCGGTGAAAACACCTAAAACACTGACCGGATGTGACGCAACGTGCTATTGGTGTCGAAATACGATCAATTTTTGGATTCAGTGTGGGAGTGGGCATACCAGCTCACTTGCAAAATTTGAGGCCATTCCGAATATGTCAAAAAATTGACCTCGTTCTCCGGATACCGTTTGGGTGGGAGCAAACGCCCCGTCCGAAAAGTAGTTTTTTTCGACATCCTTCAAATGAACCCAAATTGTTTTCATAGTGTTCTACCATCATGACTAGGATGCATGACAAGTTTCGTGGCTTTTTACCACTTTATGAATTTTCTACAATTTTTTCGGTGAAAACACCTAAAACACTGACCGGACGTGACGCAACGTGCTATTGGTGTTGAAATATGATCAATTTTTGGATTCAGTGTGGGAGTGGGCATACCAGCTCACTTGCAAAATTTGAGGCCATTTCGAATATGTCAAAAAATTGACCTCGTTCTCCGGATACCGTTCGGGTAGAGGAGCAAACGCCCCGTCCGAAAAGTAGTTTTTTTTTACATCCTTCAAACGAACCCAATTTTTTTTCATAGTGTTCTACCATCATGACTAGGATGCATGACAAGTTTCGTGGCTTTTTACCACTTTACGAATTTTCTACAATTTTTTTGGTGAAAACACCTAAAACAATGACAGGACGTGACGCAACATGCTATTGGTGTCGAAATACGATCAATTTTTGGATTCAGTGTGGGAGTGGGCATACCAGCTCACTTGCAAAATTTGAGGCCATTCCGAATATGTCAAAAAATTGACCTCGTTCTCCGAATACCGTTCGGGTAGGAGCAAACGCCCCATCTGAAAAGTAGTTTTTTTTTACATCCTTCAAATGAACCCAAATTTTTTTCATAGTGTTCTACCATCATGACTAGGATGCATGACAAGTTTCGTGGCTTTTTACCACTTTATGAATTTTCTACAATTTTTCGGTGAAAACACCTAAAACACTGACCGGACGTGACGCAATGTGCTATTGGTGTCGAAATACGAGCAATTTTTGGATTCAGTGTGGGAGTGGGCATACCAGATCACTTGCAAAATTTGAGGCCATTCCGAATATGTCAAAAAATTGACCTTTTTCTCCGGATACCGTTCGGGTAGGAGCAAACGCCCCGTCCGAAAAGTAGTTTTTTTTCGACATCCTTCAGATGAACCCAAATGTTTTTCATACTGTTCTATCATCATGACTAGGATGCATCTCAATTTTCGTGATTTTTTGCCAGTCAAATCATTTTGTACGATTTTCACGGAGAAAACACAATAAACCACCCTTCGGACATGCCACAACATGCGTTTGGTCTGCGAATACGTTCAAATTTTAGTTGAGTGTTGGGGGTGGGCATATCAACTCATTTGCAAACATTGAGGTAATTGTCAAGGGTGTTTTCTTAATGTATATACACATAATTTATAAAGTATAAAAAAACATACATATGTATAAACAATTGTGATGTTTTTTATATATTTCATAATTTTTTATAATGTATAAATAAACACATTAGTAAAAGATATTTTCTGAATATTAATTAAAACACAAAAAAAAATATAAATGACACGGGGCGTCTGTCCGGACAGTTTTTCGTTTATTTTGCATCTTTTCTTTATTCTTTCAACAATTTTCGGGTTAAAATATTTTTAACAATATTGATAATATTCGAATAGCACGATAATTCATTACATCATTAAATAAAACATAACAATTTTTTTAGATAAACCGATCCGACTTCATTCATAATTAAACATAAACTTAAACCGCTCCGACTACATAACTTAGAACCGAATTTAAATTTAAACATAAACTTAAATTAAATCTAAATCTAGACCTAGACTACTCCTCGACGCTGCCGCCGGTGAGGTCGATGACCGGCGCCATGCCGCTGTCGCCGCCCTCGCCGCCGTTGCCGCCGTCGTCGCCGCTAGACTCGTCGTCCGACCCCCACAGGTCCGCCTCCTCCCGCGCCTGCTGCAGCTGCACAGCCGCCAAGGCCGCCTCCCGGTCCGCGGCCTCCCGTGCCGCCGCCGCGGCCGCCTCGTCTGCCGACTGGGCCAGGACCGCAAGCAGCCCTGGCTTGTCGTCAGGGTTGCCGTCCTGCATGAGGGCGGCCTGCTCCGACGCGATGGGGACCAGCGCCGAGCAGGGGGCGGCTGCCCTACCGGGGACCGTGGGGCGGGAGCAGGCGTGGCGGCGGCGGCGGCGGCGGCTAGACCCGACCTCGGCGGTGATGTCTCCGACGGGGCGGCCGGCCGCCGCATCCCTGAACGCGCCGAGGACGACGTCGAAATCTTTGGCCCGCCAGAAGCCACGGCGGGCCCTACGGTTGTACCGGCCGCCAGGGAAAGCGCGGAGTTGCGCCATCGTCGGCGGCGGGCCAAGGGTAGGTCGGTGATACGTCTCCAACGTATCTATAATTTTTGATTGTTCCATGCTATATTATATTCTGTTTTGGACATTATTGGGCTTTATTATACACTTTTATATTATTTTTGGGACTAACCTATTAACCGGAGGCCCAACCCAGAATTGCTATTTTTTGCCTAGTTCAGAGTTTCGCAGAAAAAGAATATATCAAACGGAGTCCAAACGGAATGAAACCTTCGGGAACGTGATTTTCGGAACGAACGTGATCCAGAGGACTTGGACCCTACGTCAAGACATCAACCAGGAGGGCACGAGGTAGGGGGCGCGCCTACCCCCCAGGGCGCGCCCTCCACCCTCGTGGGCCCCCTGTTGCTCCATCGACGTACTCCTTCTTCCTATATATACCTACGTACCCCCAAACTACCAGATACGGAGCCAAAAACCTAATTCCACCGCCGCAACCTTCTGTACCCGTGAGATCCCATCTTGGGGCCTGTTCTGGAGCTCCGCCGGAGGGGGCATCGATCACGGAGGACTTCTACATCATCACCATAGCCTCTCCGATGATGTGTGAGTAGTTTACCTCAGACCTTCGGGTCCATAGTTATTAGCTAGATGGCTTCTTCTCTCTTTTTGGATCTCAATACAATGTTCTCCCCCTCTCTCGTGGAGATCTATTCGATGTAATATTCTTTTGCGGTGTGTTTGTTGAGACCGATGAATTGTGGGTTTATGATCAAGTTTATCTATGAACAATATTCGAATCTTCTCTGAATTCTATTATGTATGATTGGTTATCTTTCCAAGTCTCTTCGAATTATCAGTTTGGTTTGGCCTACTAGATTGATCTTTCTTGCAATGGGAGAAGTGCTTAGCTTTGGGTTCAATCTTGCGGTGTCCTTTCCCAGTGACAGTAGGGGCAGCAAGGCACGTATTGTATTGTTGCCATCGAGGATAACAAGATGGGGTTTATATCATATTGCATGAGTTTATCCCTCTACATCATGTCATCTTACTTAAAGCGTTACTCTGTTCTTATGAACTTAATACTCTAGATGCATGCTGGATAGTGGTCGATGTGTGGAGTAATAGTAGTAGATGCAGGCAGGAGTCGGTCTACTTGTCTCAGACGTGATGCCTATATACATAATCATACCTAGATATTCTCATAACTATGCTCAATGCTATCAATTGCTCAACAGTAATTTGTTCACCCACCGTAATACTTCTGCTCTTGAGAGAAGCCACTAGTGAAACCTATAGCCCCCGAGTCTATTTTCCATCATATTAATCTTACAACACTTTGCTATTTTTATTGTCTTTTATTTTACTTTGCATCTTTATCATAAAAATACCAAAAATATTATCTTATCATATCTATCAGATCTCACTCTCGTAAGTGACCGTGTAGGGATTGACAACCCCTTATCGCGTTGGTTGCGAGGATTTATTTGTTTGTGTAGGTGCGAGGGACTCATGCGTGGCCTCCTACTAGATTGATACCTTGGTTCTCAAAAACTGAGGGAAATACTTACGCTACTTTGCTGCATCACCCTTTCCTCTTCAAGGGAAAACCAACGCAATGCTCAGGAGGTAGCAAGAAGGATTTCTGGCGCCGTTGCCGGGGAGTCTACGCAAAAGTCAACATACCAAGTAGCCATCACAAACCCTTATCTCCCGCATTACATTATTTGCCATTTACCTCTCGTTTTCCTCTCCCCCCACTTCACCCTTGCCATTTTATTCGCCCTCTCTCTTTTTCGTTCGCCTTTTTTCGCTTGCTTCTTGTTTGCTCGTGTGTTGGATTGCTTGCTTGTCACGATGGCTCAAGATAATACCAAATTGTGTGACTTTACCAATACCAACAATAATGATTTCCTTAGCACTCCGATTGCTCCTCTTTCCGATACTGAATCTTGTGAAATCAATGCTGCTTTGTTGAATCTTGTCATGAAAGATAAATTCGCTGGCCTTCCTAGTGAAGATGCCGCTACCCATCTAAATAGCTTCGTTGATTTGTGTGATATGCAAAAGAAGAAACATCTGGACAATAATATTGTTAAATTGAAGCTATTTCCCTTTTCGCTTAGAGATCGTGCTAAAGCTTGGTTTTCATCTTTGCCTAAAAATAGTATTGATTCTTGGAATAAGTGCAAAGATGCTTTTATCTCTAAGTATTTTCCTCCCGCTAGGATCATCTCTCTTACAACGATATTATGAATTTTAAGCAACTTGATCATGAACATGTTGCACAAGCTTGGGAGAGGATGAAATTAATGATATGTAATTGCCCTACGCATGGTTTGAATTTGTGGATGATTATACAAAAAATTTATGCCGGATTGAATTTTGCTTCTAGAAATCTTTTAGATTCGGCCACGGGAGGCACTTTTATGGAAATCACTTTAGGAGAAGCTACTAAACTCCTAGATAATATTATGGTTAATTATTCTCAATGGCACACTGAAAGATCTACTAATAAAAAAGTGCATGCGATGGAAGAAATTAATGTTTTGAGTGGAAAGATGGATGAACTTATGAAATTATTTGCTACTAAGAGTGTTTCTTCTGATCCTAATGATATGCCTTTGTCTACTTTGATTGAGAATAATAATGAATGTATGGATGTGAATTTTGTTGGTAGGAATAATTTTGGTAACAACGCGTATAGAGGAAACTTTAATCCTAGGCCTTATCCTAGTAATTCCTCTAATAATTATGGTAATTCCTACAACAATTCTTATGGAAACTTTACTAAGATGCCTTCTGAATTTGAGACTAGTGTTAAGGAATTTATGAATTCGCAAAAGAATTTCAATGCTTTGCTTGAAGAAAAATTGCTTAAAGTTGATGAATTGGCTAGGAACGTCGATAGAATTTCTCTTGATGTTGATTCTTTAAAACTTAGATCTATTCCTCCTAAGCATGATATCAATGAGTCTCTCAAAGCCATGAGAATTTCCATTGATGAATGCAAAGAAAGAACCGCTAGGATGCGTGCTAAGAAAGGTTGCTTTGTGAAAGCGTGTTCTTCAAATTTCTATGAAAATAAAGATGAAGATCTAAAAGTTATTGATGTGTCCCCTCTTAAATCTTTGTTTTGCAATATGAATCTTGATAATGATGAGACTGAATATGATCCACCTTTACCTAGAAGGCGTTCCAGAAATTCGGAGTTTTTAGATCTTGGTGCTAAAATTGATAAAAGTGGGATTGGAGAGATAAAAACATTAGATATTAATGAACCCACTATTTTGGATTTCAAGGAATTTAATTATGATAATTGCTCTTTGATAGATTGTATTTCCTTGTTGCAATCTGTGCTAAATTCTCCTCATGCTTATAGTCGAAATAAAGCCTTTACCAAACATATCGTTGATGCTTTGATGCAATCTTATGAAGAAAAACTTGAGTTGGAAGTTTCTATCCCTAGAAAACTTTATGATGAATGGGAACCTACTATTAAAATTAAAATTAAAGATCATGAATGCTATGCTTTGTGTGATTTGGGTGCTAGTGTTTCCACGATTCCAAAGACTTTGTGCGATTTGCTAGGTTTCCGTGATTTTGATGATTGCTCTCTAAACTTGCACCTTGCGGATTCCACTATTAAGAAACCTATGGGAAGAATTAATGATGTTCTTATTGTTGCAAATAGGAACTATGTGCCCGTAGACTTTATTGTTCTTGACATAGATTGCAATCCTTCATGTCCTATTATTCTTGGTAGACCTTTCCTTAGAACGATTGGTGCAATTATTGATATGAAGGAAGGGAATATTAGATTCCAATTTCCGTTAAGGAAAGGCATGGAAAACATCCCTAGAAAGAAAATAAAATTACCTTATGAATCTATTATGAGAGCCACTTATGGATTGCCTACCAAAGATGGCAATACCTAGATCTATCCTTGCTTTTATGCCTAGCTAGGGGCTTTAAACGATAGCGCTTGTTGGGAGGCAACCCAATTTCATTTTTAGTTTTTTTTTGCTTTTTGCTTCTGTTTAGGAATAAATATTTGATCTAGCCTCTGGTTAGATGTGTTTTTATGTTTTAATTAGTTTTTGTGCCAAGTTAAATCTATAGGATCTTCTTGGATGATAGTTATTTGATCTTGCTGAAAATTGCAGAAACTTTCTGTTCACGAAAATAATTGTTAAAAATCACCAGAACGTGATACAATATTGATTCCAATTGCTGCTGATCAATAAACAAATTTCTAGGTCATCCTATTTTTGATGAATTTTTGGAGTTCCAGAAGTTTGCGTTAGTTACAGATTACTACAGACTGTTCTGTTTTTGACAGATTCTATTTTTCGTGTGTTGTTTGCTTATTTTGATGAATCTATGGCTAGTAAAATAGTTTATAAACCATAGAGAAGTTGGAATACAGTAGGTTTAACACCAATATAAATGAATAGTGAGTTCATTACAGTACCTTGAAGTGGTCTTTTGTTTTATTTCGCTAACGGAGCTTACGAGATTTTCTGCTGAGTTTTGTGTTGTGAAGTTTTCAAGTTTTGGGTAAAAGATTTGATGGATTATGGAACAAGGAGTGGCAAGAGCCTAAGCTTGGGGATGCCCATGGCACCCCAAGATAATCTAAGGACACCTAAAAGCCAAAGCTTGGGGATGCCCCGGAAGGCATCCCCTCTTTCGTCTACTTCCATCGGTAACTTTACTTGGAGCTATATATTTATTCACCACATGATATGTATTCTGTTTGGAGCGTCTTGTATTATTTGAGTCTTTATTTGTTAGTTTACCACAATAATTCTTGTTGTACACATGCTTGATAATTGTTTTGAGATATGAAGATGGTGATATTAGAGTCATGCTAGTTGAGTAATTTTGAATTTGAGAAATACTTGTGTTAAAGTTTGTGATTCCCATAGCATGCACGTATGGTGAACCGTTATGTGATGAAGTCGGACCATGATTTATTTATTGATTGTCCTCCTTATGAGTGGCGGTCGGGGACGAGCGATGGTCTTTTCCTACCAATCTATCCCCCTAGGAGCATGCGCGTAATACTTTGCTTTGATAACTTGTAGATTTTTGCAATAAGTATATGAGTTCTTTATGACTAATGTTGAGTCCATGGATTGCTAGCCTCTCTAATATCGCGCACTTTTCGCCAGTATCATACACCCACCATATACCTTCCTCAAAACAGCCACCATACCTACCTATCATGGCATTTCCATAGCCATTCCGAGATATATTGCCATGCAACTTACCACCGTTCCGTTTACTATGACACGCTCCATCATTCTCATATTGCTTCGCATGATCATGTAGTTGACATTGTATTTGTGGCAAAGCCACCGTTCATAATTCTTTCATACATATCACTCTTGATTCATTGCATATCCCGGTACACCGCCGGAGGCATTCACATAGAGTCATATTTTGTTCTAAGTATTGAGTTGTAATTGTTGAGTTGTAAGAAAATAAAAGTGTGATGATCATCATTTTTAGAGCATTGTCCCAAGTGAGGAAAGGATGATGGAGACTATGATTCCCCCACAAGTCGGGATGAGACTCCGGAAGAAAAAAAAAGAGGCCATAAAAAAGGCCCAAATAAAAAAAATGAGAGAAAAAGAGAGAAGGGACAATGTTACTATCCTTTTACCACACTTGTGCTTCAAAGTAGCACTGTGATCTTCATGATAGAGAGTATCTCATTTTGTCACTTTCATATACTAGTGGGAATTTTTCATTATAGAACTTGGCTTGTATATTCCAATTATGGGCTTCCTCAAAATGCCCTAGGTCTTCGTGAGCAAGCGAGTTGGATGCACACCCACTTAGTTTCTTTTGTTGAGCTTTCATATACTTATAGCTCTAGTGCATCCGTTGCATGGCAATCCCTACTCACTCACATTGATATCTATTGATGGGCATCTCCATAGCCCGTTGATACGCCTAGTTGATGTGAGACTATCTTCTCCTTTTTGTCTTCTCCACAACCACCATTCTACTCCACATATAGTGCTATGTCCATGGCTCACGCTCATGTATTGCGTGAAGATTGAAAAAGTTTGAGAACGTCAAAAGTATGAAACAATTGCTTGGCTTGTCATCGGGGTTGTGCATGATTTAAATATTTTGTGTGGTGAAGATAGAGCATAGCCAGACTATATGATTTTGTAGGGATAACTTTCTTTGGCCATGTTATTTTGAGAACACATAATTACTTAGTTAGTATGCTTGAAGTATTATTATTTTTATGTCAATATTAAACTTTTGTCTTGAATCTTTCGGATCTGAATATTCATACCACAATTAAGAAGAATTACATTGAAATTATGCCAAGTAGCATTCCACATCAAAAATTCTGTTTTTATCATTTACCTACTCGAGGACGAGCAGGAATTAAGCTTGGGGATGCTTGATACGTCTCCAACGTATCTATAATTTTTGATTGTTCCATGCTATATTATATTCTGTTTTGGACATTATTGCGCTTTATTATACACGTTTATATTATTTTTGGGACTAACCTATTAACCGGAGGCCCAGCCCAGAATTGCTGTTTTTTGCCTATTTCAGAGTTCCGCAGAAAAAGAATATCAAACGGAGTCCAAACGGAATGAAACCTTCGGGAACGTGATTTTCGGAACGAACGTGATCCAGAGGACTTAGACCCTACGTCAAGACATCAACCAGGAGGGCACGAGGTAGGAGGGCGCGCCTACCCCCCCAGGGCGCGCCCTCCACCCTCGTGGGCCCCCTGTTGCTCCACCGACGTACTCCTTCTTCCTATATATACCTACTGTTGGGGAACGTAGGAATTTCAAAAAAAATCCTACGCACACGCAAGATCATCGTGATGCATAGCAAAGAGAGGGGGGAGTGTTGGCCACGTACCCTCGTAGACCGAAAGCGGAAGCGTTAGCACAACGCGGTTGATGTAGTCGTACGTCTTCACGATCCGACCGATCAAGTACCAAACGCACGGCACCTCCGAGTTCATCACACGTTCAGCCCGATGACGTCCCTCGAACTCCAATCCAGCCAAGTGTTGAGGGCGAGTTTTGTCAGCACGACGGCGTGGTGACGATGATGATGTTCTACCGACGCAGGGCTTCGCCTAAGCACCGCTACAGTATTATCGAGGTGGACTATGGTGGAGGGGGGCACCGCACACGGCTAAAAGATCAACAGATCAATTGTTGTGTCTCTAGGGTGCCCCCCTGCCCCCGTATATAAAGGAGCTAGGGGGGGAGAGGCGGCCGGCCAGGAGAGGGGCGCGCCAGGAGGAGTCCTACTCCCACCGGAAGTAGGACTCCCTCCCTTCCTTGTTGGATTAGGAGAAGGGGGGAAAGAGGAGGAGGAGAAGAAGGAAAGGGGGGCGCCCCCCTCCTTGTCCAATTCGGACTAGAGGGGGAGGGGGCGCGCGGCCTGCCCTGGCCGCCCCTCCTCTTCTCCACTAAGGCCCATATAGGCCCATTAATCCCCTGGGGGGGTTCCGGTAACCCCCCGGTACTCCGGTATATATCCGATAACCCCCGGAACCATTCCGGTGTCCGAATATAGTCGTCCAATATATCAATCTTCATGTCTCGACCATTTCGAGACTCCTCGTCATGTCCGTGATCACATCCGGGACTCCGAACTACCTTAGGTACATCAAAACATATAAACTCATAATATAACTGTCATCGAAACTTTAAGCGTGCGGACCCTACGGGTTCGAGACCTATGTAGACATGACCGAGACACGTCTCCGGTCAATAACCAATAGCAAAAGCTGGATGCTCATATTGGCTCCCACATATTCTACGAAGATCTTTATCGGTCAGACCGCATAACAACATACGTTGTTCCCTTTGTCATCGGTATGTTACTTGCCCGAGATTCGATCGTCGGTATCTCAATACCTAGTTCAATCTCGTGACCGGCAAGTCTATTTACTCGTTCTGTAATACATCATCCCGCAACTATCATTAGTTGCAATGCTTGCAAGGCTTAAGTGATGTGCATTACCGAGTGGGCCCAGAGATACCTCTCCGACGATCAGAGTGACAAATCCTAATCTCGAAATACGCCAACCCAACAAGTACCTTCGGAGACGCCTGTAGAGAACTTTTATAATCACCCAGTTACGTTGTGACATTTGGTAGCACACAAAGTGTTCCTCCGGTAAACGGGAGTTGCATAATCTCATAGTCATAGGAACATCTATAAGTCATGAAGAAAGCAATAGCAGAATACTAAACGATCGTGTGCTAAGCTAACGGAATGGGTCAAGTCAATCACATCATTCTCCTAATGATGTGATCCCGTTAATCAAATGACAACTCATGTCAATGGCTAGGAAACATAACCATCTTTGATCAATGAGCTAGTCAAGTAGAGGCATACTAGTGACACTCTATTTGTCTATGTATTCACACAAGTATTATGTTTCAGGTTAATACAATTCTAGCATGAATCATAAACATTTATCATGATATAAGGAAATAAATAATAACTTTATTATTGCCTCTAGGGCATATTTCCTTCAGTCTCCCACTTGCACTAGAGTCAATAATCTAGATTACACTGTAATGATTCTAACACCCATGGAGCCTTGGTGCTGATCATGTTTTGCTCGTGGAAGAGGCTTAGTCAACGGGTCTGCAACATTCAGATCCGTATGTATCTTGCAAATATCTATGTCTCCCACCTGGACTAGATCCCGGATGGAATTGAAGCGTCTCTTGATGTGCTTGGTTCTCTTGTGAAATCTGGATTCCTTTGCCAAGGCAATTGCACCAGTATTGTCACAAAAGATTTTCATTGGACCCGATGCACTAGGTATGACACCTAGATCGGATATGAACTCCTTCATCCAGACTCCTTCATTTGCTGCTTCCGAAGCAGCTATGTACTCCGCTTCACACGTAGATCCCGCCACGACGCTTTGTTTGGGACTGCACCAACTGACAGCTCCACCGTTCAATGTAAACACGTATCCGGTTTGCGATTTAGAATCGTCCGGATCAGTGTCAAAGCTTGCATCAACGTAACCATTTACGATGAGCTCTTTGTCACCTCCATAAACGAGGAACATATCCTTAGTCCTTTTCAGGTATTTCAGGATGTTCTTGACCGTTGTCCAGTGATCCACTCCTGGATTACTTTGGTACCTCCCTGCTAAACTTATAGCAAGGCACACATCAGGTCTGGTACACAGCATTGCATACATGATAAAGCCTATGGCTGAAGCATAGGGAACATCTTTCATCTTCTCTCTATCTTCTGCAGTGGTCGGGCATTGAGTCTTACTCAACTTCACACCTTGTAACACAGGCAAGAACCCTTTCTTTGCTTGATCCATTTTGAACTTCTTCAAAACTTTGTCAAGGTATGTGCTTTGTGAAAGTCCAATTAAGCGTCCTGATCTATCTCTATAGATCTTGATGCCCAATATATAAGCAGCTTCACCGAGGTCTTTCATCGAAAAACTCTTATTCAAGTATCCCTTTATGCTATCCAGAAATTCTATATCATTTCCAATCAGCAATATGTCATCCACATATAATATCAGAAATACTATAGAGCTCCCACTCACTCTCTTGTAAATACAGGCTTCTCCAAAAGTCTATATAAAACCAAATGCTTTGATCACACTATCAAAGCGTTTATTCCAACTCCGAGAGGCTTGCACCAGTCCATAAATGGATCGCTGGAGCTTGCACACTTTGTTAGCTCCCTTTGGATCGACAAAACCTTCCGGTTGCATCATATGCAACTCTTCTTCTAGAAATCCATTCAGGAATGCAGTTTTTACATCCATTTGCCAAATTTCATAATCATAAAATGCGGCAATTGCTAACATGATTCGGACAGACTTAAGCATCGCTATGGGTGAGAAGGTCTCATCGTAGTCAATCCCTTGAACTTGTCGAAAGCCTTTCGCAACAAGTCGAGCTTTATAGACAGTAACATTACCGTCAGCGTCAGTCTTCTTCTTGAAGATCCATTTATTCTCAATGGCTTGCCGATCATCGGGCAAGTCAACCAAAGTCCACACTTTGTTCTCATCCAAGGATCTCATCTCAGATTTCATGGCCTCAAGCCACTTTGCGGAATCCGGGCTCACCATCGCTTCTTCATAGTTCGTAGGTTCGTCATGGTCTAGCAACATAACTTTCAGAACAGGATTACCGTACCACTCTGGTGCGGATCTTACTCTGGTTGACCTACGAGGTTCAGTAACAACTTGATCTGAAGTTTCATGATCATCATCATTAACTTCCTCACTAATTGGTGTAGGTGTCGCAGAAACCGGTTTCTGTGATGAACTGCTTTCCAATAAGGGAGCAGGTACAGTTACCTCATCAAGTTCTACTTTCCTCCCACTCACTTCTTTCGAGAGAAACTCCTTCTCCAGAAAGATTCCGAATTTAGCAACAAAAATCTTGCCTTCGGATCTGTGATAGAAGGTGTACCCAACAGTCTCCTTTGGGTATCCTATGAAGACACATTTCTCCGATTTGGGTTCGAGCTTATCAGGTTGAAGCTTTTTCACATAAGCATCGCAGCCCCAAACTTTAAGAAACGACAACTTTGGTTTTTGCCAAACCACAGTTCATAAGGCGTCGTCTCAACGGATTTTGATGGTGCCCTATTTAACGTGAATGCGGCCATCTCTAAAGCATAACCCCAAAACGGTAGCGGTAAATCAGTAAGAGATATCATAGATCGCACCATATCTAGTAGAGTACGATTACGACGTTCGGACACACCATTACGCTGTGGTGTTCCGGGTGGCGTGAGTTGCGAAACTATTCCGCATTGTTTCAAATGAAGA
Source organism: Triticum aestivum (assembly GCF_018294505.1). Lineage (NCBI taxonomy): Eukaryota > Viridiplantae > Streptophyta > Magnoliopsida > Poales > Poaceae > Triticum > Triticum aestivum. Next base: position 498,270,085 of record NC_057808.1, on the reverse strand, counting down.
CCAAACTCATAACTCAAATATTCTCCTCCACGATCAGATCGTAGAAACTTTATTTTCTTGTTACGATGATTTTCAACTTCACTCTGAAATTCTTTGAACTTTTCAAATGTTTCAGACTTATGTTTCATTAAGTAGATATATCCATATCTGCTCAAATCATCCGTGAAGGTGAGAAAATAACAATATCCGCCACGAGCCTCAACATTCATCGGATTACATACATCTGTATGTATGATTTCCAACAAATCTGTTGCTCTCTCCATAGTTCCGGAGAACGGTGTTTTAGTCATCTTGCCCATGAGGCACGGTTCGCAAGTACCAAGTGATTCATAATCAAGTGGTTCCAAAAGTCCATCATTATGGAGTTTCTTCATGCGCTTTACACCGATATGACCTAAACGGCAGTGCCACAAATAAGTTGCACTATCATTATCAACTCTGCATCTTTTGGCTTCAATATTATGAATATGTGTATCACTACTATCGAGATTCAAAAAAAATAGACCACTCTTCAAGGGTGCATGACCATAAAAGATATTACTCATATAAATAGAACAACCATTATTCTCTGATTTAAATGAATAACCGTCTCGCATCAAACAAGATCCAGATATAATGTTCATGCTCAACGCTGGCACCAAATAACAATTATTTAGGTCTAAAACTAATCCCGAAGGTAGATGTAGAGGTAGCGTGCCGACCGCGATCACATCGACTTTGGAACCATTTCCCACGCGCATCATCACCTCGTCCTTAGCCAATCTTCGCTTAATCCGTAGCCCCTGTTTCGAGTTGCAAATATTAGCAACAGAACCAGTATCAAATACCTAGGTGCTACTGCGAGCATTAGTAAGGTACACATCAATAACATGTATATCACATATACCTTTGTTCACCTTGCCATCCTTCTTATCCGCCAAATACTTGGGGCAGTTCCGCTTCCAGTGACCAGTCTGCTTGCAGTAGAAGCACTCAGTCTCAGGCTTAGGTCCAGACTTGGGTTTCTTCTCCTGAACAACAACTTGCTTGCTGTTCTTCTTATAGTTCCCCTTCTTCTTCCCATTGCCCTTTTTCTTGAAACTGGTGGTCTTATTGACCATCAACACTTGATGCTCCTTTTTGATTTATACCTCCGCAGCCTTTAGTATTGCGAAGAGCTCGGGAATCGTCTTATCCATCCCTTGCATGTTATAGTTCATCACGAAGCTCTTGTAGCTTGGTGGCAGTGATTGAAGAATTCTGTCAATGATGCTATCATCCGGAAGATTAACTCCCAGTTGAATCAAGTGATTGTTATACCCAGACATTTTGAGAATATGCTCACTGACAGAACTATTCTCCTCCATCTTGCAGCTGTAGAACTTATTGGAGACTTCATATCTCTCAATCCGGGCATTTGCTTGAAATATTAACTTCAACTCCTGAAACATCTCATATGCTCCATGACGTTCAAAACGTTGTTGAAGACCCGGTTCTAAGCCATAAAGCATGGCACACTGAACTATCGAGTAGTCATCAGCTTTGCTCTGCCAGATGTTCATAACATCTGGTGTTGCTCCTGTAGCAGGTCTGGCACCCAGCGGTGCTTCCAGGACGTAATTCTTCTGTGCAGCAATGAGGATAATCCTCAAGTTACGGACCCAGTCCGTGTAATTGCTACCATCATCTTTCAACTTTGCTTTATCAAGGAACGCATTAAAATTCAACGGAACAACAGCACGGGCCATCTATCTACAATCAACATAGACAAGCAAAATACTATCAGGTACTAAGTTCATGATAAATTTAAGTTCAATTAATCATATTACTTAAGAACTCCCACCTAGATAGACATCCCTCTAATCCTCTAAGTGATCACGTGATCCAAATCAACTAAACCATGTCCGATCATCACGTGAGATGGAGTATCTCAATGGTGAACATCACTATGTTGATCATATCTACTATATGATTCACGCTCGACCTTTCGGTCTCCGTGTTCCGAGGCCATATCTGTTATATGCTAGGCTCGTCAAGTTTAACCTGAGTATTCCGCGTGTGCAACTATTTTGCACACGTTGTATTTCAACGTAGAGCCTATCACACCCGATCATCACGTGGTGTCTCAGCACGAAGAACTTTCGCAATGGTGCATACTCAGGGAGAACACTTATACTTTGATAATTTAGTGAGAGATCATCTTAAAATGCTACCGTCAATCAAAGCAAGATAAGATTCATAAAAGATAAACATCGCATGCAATCAATATAAGTGATATGATATGGCCATCATCATCTTGTGCTTGTGATCTCCATCTCCGAAGCACCTTCATGATCACCATCGTCACCGGCGCGACGCCTTGATCTCCATCGTAGCATCGTTGTCGTCTCACCAATCTTATGCTTCTACGAGTATCGCTACCGCTTAGTGATAAAGTAAAGCATTACAGGGCGATTGCATTGCATACAATAAAGCGACAACCATATGGCTCCTGCCAGTTGCCGATAACTCGGTTACAAAACATGATCATCTCATACAATAAAATTTAGCATCATGTCTTGACCATATCACAACATGCCCTGCAAAAACAAGTTAGACGTCCTCTACTTTGTTATTGCAAATTTTACGTGGCTGCTACGGGCTTAGAAAGAATCGTTCTTACCTACGCATCAAAACCACAATGATAGTTTGTCAAGTTGGTGTTGCTTTAACCTTCGCAAGGACCGGGCGTAGCCACACTCGGTTCAACTAAAGTTGGAGAAACTGACACCTGCCAGCCACCTGCGTGCAAAGCACGTCGGTAGAACCAGTCTCGCGTAAGCGTACGCGTAATGTCGGTCCGGGCCGCTTCATCCAACAATACCGCCGAACCAAAGTATGACATGTTGGTAAGCAGTATGACTTATATCGCCCACAACTCACTTGTGTTCTACTCGTGCATATGACATCTACGCATAAAACCAGGCTCGGATGCCACTGTTGGGGAACGTAGTAATTTCAAAAAAATTCCTACGCACACGCAAGATCATGGTGATGCATAGCAACGAGAGGGGAGAGTGTTGTCCACGTACCCTTGTAGACCGAAAGCGGAAGCGTTAGCACAACGCGGTTGATGTAGTCGTACGTCTTCACGATCCGACCGATCAAGTACCGAACGCACGGCACCTTCGAGTTCAGCACACATTCAGCCCGATGACGTCCCTCGAACTCCGATCCAGCCGAGTGTTGAGGGAGAGTCCCGTCAGCATGACGGCGTGATGACGATGATGATGTTCTACAGACGCAGGGCTTCGCCTAAGCACCGCTACAGTATTATCGAGGTGGACTATGGTGGAGGGGGGCACCGCACACGGCTAAAAGATCAACAAATCAATTGCTGTGTCTCTAGGGTGCCTCCTGCCCCCGTATATAAAGGAGCAAGGGGGGCAGAGGCGGCCGGCCAGGAGAGGGGCGCGCCAGGAGGAGTCCTACTCCCACCGGGAGTAGGACTCCCTCCCTTCCTTGTTGGATTAGGAGAAGGGGGGAAGAGGAGGAGAAGAAGAAGGAAAGGGCCCCCCCCTCCTTGTCCAATTCGGACTAGAGGGGGAGGGGGCGCGCGGCCTGCCCTGGCCGCCCCTCCTCTTCTCCACTAAGGCCCATATAGGCCCATTAATCCCCCGGGGGGTTCCGGTAACCCCCCGGTACTCCGGTATATATCTGATAACCCCCGGAACCATTCCGGTGTCCGAATATAGTCGTCCAATATATCAATCTTCATGTCTCGACCATTTCGAGACTCCTTGTCATGTCCGTGATCACATCCGGGACTCCGAACTACCTTCGGTACATCAAAACATATAAATGTTGGAAATATGCCCTAGAGGCAATAATAAATGGTTATTATTATATTTCTTTGTTCATGATAATTGTCTATTGTTCATGATATAATTGTATTGTCCGGAAATCGTAATACATGTGTGAATACATAGACCACAACGTGTCCCTAGTAAGCCTCTAGTTGACTAGCTCGTTGATCAACAGATAGTCATGGTTTCCTGACTATGGACATTGGATGTCATTGATAACGGGATCACATCATTAGGAGAATGGTGTGATGGACAAGACCCAATCCTAAGCATAGCATAAAAGATCATGTAGTTTCGTTTGCTAGAGCTTTTCCAATGTCAGGTATCTATTCCTTAGACCATGAGATCGTGCAACTCCCGGATACCGTAGGAGTGCTTTGGGTGTGCCAAACTGTTGGGAATTGTAGCATAATTTAAAATTTTCCTACGCTCACCAAGATGCATCTATGGAGTCTACTAGCAACGAGGGGAAAGGAGTGCATCTACATACCCTTGTAGATCGCGAGCGGAAGCGTTCCAATGAACGTGGATGACGGAGTCGTACTCGCCGTGATCCAAATCACCGATGACCGAGTGCCGAACGGACGGCACCTCCGCGTTCAACACACGTACGGTGCAGCGACGTCTCCTCCTTCTTGATCCAGCAAGGGGGATGGAGGGGTTGATGGAGATCCAGCAGCACGACGGCGTGGTGGTGGATGTAGCGGGTCTCCGGCAGGGCTTCGCCAAGCTTCTGCGAGAGAGAGAGAGGTGTTGCAGGGGAGGAGGGAGGCGCCCAAGGCTGTATCTGCTGCCCTCCCTCCACCCCCCCTTTTATATAGGCCCCTGGGGGCGCCAGCCCTTGGGAGATCAGATCTCCAAGGGGGCGGCGGCCAAGTGGGGGGAAGGGGGTGCCTTGCCCCCCAAGGCAAGGGGGAAAGCTCCCCCCTAGGGTTCCCAACCCTAGGCGCATGGGGGGGGGGGCCAAGGGGGGCGCCCCAGCCCACTAAGGGCTGGTTCCCTTCCACTTTCAGCCCACGGGGCCCTCCGAGATAGGTGGCCCCACCCGGTGGACCTCCGGGACCCTTCCGGTGGTCCCGGTACAATACCGGTAACCCCCGAAACTTTCTCGGTGGCCGAAACTGGACTTCCTATATAATTCTTCACCTCCGGACCATTCCGGAACCTCTCGTGACGTCCGGGATCTCATCCGGGACTCCGAACAACTTTCGGGTTTCCGCATACATATATCTCTACAACCCTAGCGTCACCGGACCTTAAGTGTGTAGACCCTATGGGTTCGGGATACATGCAGACATGACCGAGACGCCTCTCCGGTCAATAACCAACAGCGGGATCTGGATACCCATGTTGGCTCCCACATGCTCCACGATGATCTCATCGGATGAACCACGGTGTCGAGGATTCAATCAATCCGTATGCAATTCCCTTTGTCAAACGGTATGTTACTTGCCCGAGATTCGATCGTCGGTATCCCAATACCTTGTTCAATCTCGTTACCGGCAAGTCTCTTTACTCGTACCGTAATGCATGATCCCGTCACTAACGCCTTAGTCACATTGAGCTCATTATGATGATGCATTACCGAGTGGGCCCAGAGATACCTCTCCGTCACACGGAGTGACAAATCCCAGTCTCGATCCGTGCCAACCCAACAGACACTTTCGGAGATACCCGTAGTGCACCTTTATAGTCACCCAGTTACGTTGTGACGTTTGGCACACCCAAAGCACTCCTACGGTATCCGGGAGTTGCACGATCTCATGGTCTAAGGAAAAGATACTTGACATTGGAAAAGCTCTAGCAAACGAAACTACACGACCTTTTATGCTATGCTTAGGATGGGGTCTTGTCCATCACATCATTCTCCTAATGATGTGATCCCGTTATCAATGACATCCAATGTCCATAGTCAGGAAACCATGACTATCTGTTGATCAACGAGCTAGTCAACTAGAGGCTTACTAGGGACAGGTTGTGGTCTATGTATTCACACATGTATTATGATTTCCGGACAATACAATTATAGCATGAATAATAGACAATTACCATGAACAAAGAAATATAATAATAACCATTTATTATTGCCTCTAGGGCATATTTCCAACAGTCTCCCACTTGCACTAGAGTCAATAATCTAGTTCACATCACCATTTGATTAACACTCACTGGTCACATCACCATGTGACCAACATCTAAAGAGTTTACTAGAGTCAACAATCTAGTTCACATCACTATGTGATTATCACTCAATGTGTTCTGGTTTGGTCATGTTATGCTTGTGAGAGAGGTTATTAGTCAACGGGTCTGACCTTTCAGAACCGTGTGCTTTACGAATATCTATGTCATCTTTGTGGATGCTACCACGCGCTATTTGGAGCCATTTCAAATAATTGCTCTACTATACGAATCCGGTTTACTACTCAGAGTCATCCGGATTAGTGTCAAAGTTCGCATCGACGTAACCCTTTACGACGAACTCCTTTCCACCTCCATAATCGAGAAAATTCCTTAATCCACTAGGTGCTAAGGATAAGTTCGACCGCTGTCATGAGATCCTTTCCCGGATCACCATTGTACCCTCTTGACCAACTCATGGCAAGGCACACTACATGTGCGGTACACAGCATAGCATACTATAGAGCTTACGTCTAAAGCATAGGGGACGACCTTCGTCCTTTCTCTATCTTCTGCTGTGGTCAGGTCTTGAGTCTCACTCAATACTCACACCTTGTAACACAGCCAAGAACTCCTTCTTTGCTGATCTATTTTGAACTCTTTTAAAATCATGTCAAGGTGTGCTGTCTTTTGAAAGTATCATCGGGCGTCTTGATCTATCTCTATGGATCTTGATGCCCAATATGTAAGTAGCTTTATCCAGGTCTTCCTTTGAAAAACTCCTTTCAAACAACCCTTTATGCTTTCCAGAAATTTTACATCATTTCGGATCAACAATATGTCATTCACATATACTTATCAGAAATGTTGTAGCGCTCCCACTCACTTTATTGTAAATACAAGTTTCTAACAAACTTTGTATAAACCCAAAAACTTTGATCACCCCATCAAAGCGTATATTCTGACTCCGAGATGCTTGCTCTAATCCATGGAAGGATCGCTGGAGCTAGCATACCTTTTAGCATCCTTAGGATCGACAAAACCTTTCTGATTGTATCACATACAACCTTTCCTTACGAAAACTGGTAAGGAAACTTGTTTTGACATCCATCTGCCAGATTTCATAAATGTAGCTAATGCTAACATGATTCCGACGGACCTAAGCATCGCTACGGATGAGAAAAACTCATCGTAGTCAACTCCTTGAACTTGTGAAAATACTCTTTGCCACAAGTCGAGCTTCATAGACGGTAACATTACCGTCCATGTCTGTCTTCTTCTTAAAGATCCATTTATCTCAATGGCTTGCCGATCATCGGGCAAGTTCACCAAAGTCCATGCTTTGTTCTGATACATGGATTCTATCTCGGATTTCATGGCCTCGAGCCATTCGTCGGAATATGGGCCCACCATTGCTTCTCCATAGCTCGTAGGTTCATTGTTGTCTAGCAACATGACTTCCAAGACAGGATCACGCATTACTCTGAAGTAGTGCGCATCCTCGTCGTCCTACGAGGTTTGGTAGTGACTTGATCCGAAGTTTCATGATCACTATCATAAGCTTCCACTTCAATTGGTGTAGGGGCCACAGGAACAACTTCCTGTGCCCTGCTACACACTAGTTGAAGCGACGATTCAATAACCTTATCAAGTCTCCACCATCCTCCCACTCAATTCTTTCGAGAGAAACTTTTCCTCGAGAAAGGACTCGTTTCTAGAAGCAATTACTTTTGCTTCCAGATCTGAAATAGGAGGTATACCCAACTGTTTTTGGGTATTCTATGAAGATGCATTTATCCGCTTTGGGTTCGAGCTTATCAGCCTGAAACTTTTTCACATAAGCATCGCAGCCCCAAACTTTTAAGAAACGACAACTTAGGTTTCTATAAACGGTGTCATCTCAACGGAATTGCGTGGTGCCCCTTTTAAAGTGAATGCGGTTGTCTCTAATGCCTAACCCATAAACGATAGTGGTAATTTGATAAGAAACATCATGGTATGCACCATATCCAATAGGGTGCAGTTATGATGTTCGGACACACCATCACACTATGGTGTTCCAGGCGGTATTAATTGTGAAAACACTTTCCACAATGTCTCAATTGTGTGCCAAACTCGTATCTCAGATACTCATCTCTATGATCATATCACAGACATTTTATCCTCTTGTCACGACGATCTTCAACTTCACTCTGAAATTACTTGAACCTTTCAATAATTCAGACTAGTGTTTCATCAAGTAAATACACTCAGCATCTACTCAAATCATCTGTGAAGTAAGAACATAACGATATCCACTGCATGCCTCAGCACTCATTGGACTGCGTACATCAAAATGTATTACTTCCAATAAGTTGCTCTCTTGTTCCATCTCACTGAAAACGAAGACTTTCAGTCATTTTGCCCATGTGGTATGATTTGCATGTCTCAAGTGATTCATAACCAAGTGAGTCCAAACGATCCATCTGTATGGAGTTTCTTCATGCATATATACCAATAGACATGGTTCGCATGTCTCAATCTTTTCAAAAATGAGTGAGTCCAAAGATCCACCTACATGGAGCTTCTTCATGCATTCTACACCAATATGACTCAAGTGGCAGTGCCACAAGTATGTGGTACTATCATTACTATCTTATATCTTTTGGCATGAACATGTGTATCACTACGATCGAGATTCATTTTAGGTGCAAGACCATTGAAGGTATTATTCAAATAAACAGAGTAACCATTATTCTCCTTAAATAAATAACCGTTTTGCGGTAAACATAATCTAATCATGTTGAACGCAAACACCAAATCTCGATGGTAGAGGGAGCATGCGATGCTTGATCACATCAACCTTGGAAACACTTCCAACACATATCGTCATCTCACCTTTAGCTAGTCTCCATTTATTCCGCAGCTTTTATTTCGAGTTACTAACACTTAGCAACCGAACCGGTATCTAATACCCTAGTGCTGCTAGGAGTACTAGTAAAGTACACATTCATATAACGTATATCCAATATACTTCTGTCGACCTTGCCTGCCTTCTCATCTACCAAGTATCTAGGGTAGTACTGCTTCAGTGACCGTTCCTCTCATTACAGAAGCACTTAGTCTCGGGTTTGGGTTCAACCTTGGGATTCTTCACTAGAGCAGCAAATGACTTGCTGTTTCATGAAGTATCCCTTTTGCCCTTGCCCTTCTTAAACCAGTGGTTTTACTAACCATCAACAATTGATGCTCCTTCTTGATTTCTACTCTCGCGGTGTCAAACATCGCGAATAGCTCAAGGATCATCATAACTATCCTTGATATGTTATAGTTCATCACGAAGCTCTACCAGCTTGGTGGCAGTGACTATGGAGAACTATCACTATCTCATCTGGGAGATTAACTCCCACTCGATTCAAGCGATTGTGGCACTCAGACAATCTGAGCAAACGCTCAACGATTGAGATTTTCTCCCTTAGTTTGCAGGCTTAAGAAACTTGTCAGAGGTCTCATACCTCTTGACGTGGGCACTAGTCTGAAATCCCAATTTCAGTCTTCGGAACATCTCACATGTTCTGCGACGTTTCAAAAACGTCTTTGGTGCCACAATTCTAAACCGCACCGAACTATCACGTAGTCATCAAAACGTGTATGTCAGATGTTTCGTAACATCTACAGACGACGCTGAGGTTCAGCACACCGAGCGGTGCATTAAGGACATAAGCCTTCTGTGCAGTAATGAGGACAATCCTCAGTTTACGGACCCAGTCCGCATAATTGCTACTACCAACTTTAAACTAAATTTTCTCTAGGAACATATCTTAACCAGTAGAACTAAAGCGCAAGCTATGACATAATTTGCAAATACCTTTTGACTATGTTCATGATAATGAAGTTCATCTGATTATGAACTCCCACTCAGATAGACATCCCTCTAGTCATCTAAGTGAAACATGATCCGAGTTTAACTAGGCCGTGTCCGATCATCACGTGAGACGGACTAGTCAAGATCGGTGAACATCTCCATGTTGATCGTATCTTCTATACGACTCATGCTCGACCTTTCGGTCCTCCGTGTTCCGAGGCCATGTCTGTACATGCTAGGCTCGTCAAGTCAACCTAAGTGTATTGCGTGTGTTCCGAGGCCATGTCTGTACATGCTAGGCTCGTCAACACCCGTTGTATTCGAAAGTTAGAATCTATCACACCCGATCATCACGTGGTGCTTCGAAACAACGAACCTTCGCAACGGTGCACAGTTAGGGTGAACACTTTCTTGAAATTATTATAAGGGATCATCCTACTTGCTACCGTCGTTCTAAGCAAATAAGATGCAAAAGCATGATAAACATCACATGCAATCAAATAGTGACATGATATGGCCAATATCATCATGCTCCTTTGATCTCCATCCTTGGGGCACCATGATCATCTTCGTCACCGGCATGACACCATGATCTCCATCATTGTGTCTTCATGAAGTCGTCACGCCAACGATTACTTCTACTTCTATGGTAACGTGTTTAGCAAAAAGTAAAGTAATTTCCATGGCGTTATTCAATGACACGCAGGTCATGCAAAATAATAAAGACAACTCCTATGGCTCCTGCCGGTTGTCATACTCATCGACATGCAAGTCGTGATTCCTATTACAAGAATATGATCAATCTCATACATCACATATATCATTCATCACATCTTCTGTCCATATCACATCACATAGCACTTGCTGCAAAAACAAGTTAGACGTCTTCTAATTGTTGTTGCAAGTTTTTACGTGGTTTGTAGGTTTCTAGCAAGAACGTTTCTTACCTACGTATGACCACAACGTGATTTGCCAATTTCTATTTACCCTTCATAAGGACCCTTTTCATCGAATCCGTTCTGACTAAAGTAGGAGAGACAGACACCCGCTAGCCACCTTATGCAACTTGTGCATGTCAGTCGGTGGAACCTGTCTCACGTAAGTGTACGTGTAAGGTCGGTCCGGGCCGCTTCACCCTACAATGCCGCCGAAACAAGAAAAGACTAGTAGCGGCAAGAAGAATTGGCAAACTCAACGCCCACAACTGCTTTGTGTTCTACTCGTGCATAGTAACTACACATAGACCTGGCTCATGATGCCACTGTTGGGAATCGTAGCATAATTTAAAATTTTCCTACGCTCACCAAGATGCATCTATGGAGTCTACTAGCAACGAGGGGAAAGGAGTGCATCTACATACCCTTGTAGATCGCGAGCGGAAGCGTTCCAATGAACGTGGATGACGGAGTCGTACTCGCCGTGATCCAAATCACCGATGACCGAGTGCCGAACGGACGGCACCTCCGCGTTCAACACACGTACGGTGCAGCGACGTCTCCTCCTTCTTGATCCAGCAAGGGGGAAGGAGAGGTTGATGGAGATCCAGCAGCACGACGGCGTGGTGGTGGATGTAGCGGGTCTCCGGCAGGGCTTCGCCAAGCTTCTGCGAGAGAGAGAGAGAGAGAGGTGTTGCAGGGGAGGAGGGAGGCGCCGAAGGCCTCCCTCCTCCCCTGCTACACCCCTCTGTCTCGTAGAAGCTCGGCGAAGCCCTGCCGGCATCCCGCTACATCCACCACCACGCCGTCGTGCTGCTGGATCTCCATCAACCTCTCCTTCCCCCTTGCTGGATCAAGAAGGAGGAGATGTCGCTGCACCGTACGTGTGTTGAACGCGGAGGTGCCGTCCGTTCGGCACTCGGTCATCGGTGATTTGGATCACGGCGAGTACGACTCCGTCATCCACGTTCATTGGAACGCTTCCGCTCGCGATCTACAAGGGTATGTAGATGCACTCCTTTCCCCTCGTTGCTAGTATACTCCATAGATGCATCTTGGTGAGCGTAGGAAAATTTTAAATTATGCTACGATTTCCAACAATAAACTCATAATATAACTGTCATCGAAACTTTAAGCGTGCGGACCCTACGGGTTCGAGAACTATGTAGACATGACCGAGACACGTCTCCGGTCAATAACCAATAGCGGAACCTGGATGGTCATATTGGCTTATTTGCTTAGAACGACGGTAGTAAGTAAGATGATCCCTTATAATAATTTCAAGAAAGTGTTCACCCTAACTGTGCACCGTTGCGAAGGTTCGTTGTTTCGAAGCACCACGTGATGATCGGGTGTGATAGATTCTAACGTTCGAATACAACGGGTGTTGACGAGCCTAGCATGTACAGACATGGCCTCGGAACACACGCAATACACTTAGGTTGCCTTGACGAGCCTAGCATGTACAGACATGGCCTCGGAACACGGAGGACCGAAAGGTCGAGCATGAGTCGTATAGAAGATACGATCAACATGGAGATGTTCACCGATCTTGACTAGTCCGTCTCACGTGATGATCGGACACGGCCTAGTTGAAATCGGATCATGTAACACTTAGATGACTAGAGGGATGTCTATCTGAGTGGGAGTTCATTAAATAATTTGATTAGATGAACTTAATTATCATGAACTTAGTCTAAAATCTTTACACTATGTTTTGTAGATCAAATGGCCAACGTTGTCCTCAATTTCAACGCGTTCCTAGAGAAAACCAAGCTGAAAGATGATGGCAGCAACTATACGGACTGGGTCCGGAGCCTGAGGATCATCCTCATAGTAGCCAAGAAAGATTATGTCCTAGAAGCACCGCTAGGTGAAGCACCAATCCTAGAGAACCAAGACGTTATGAACGCTTGGCAATCACGTGCTGATGATTACTCCCTCGTTCAGTGCGGCATGCTTTACAGCTTAGAACCGGGTCTCCAAAAGCGTTTTGAGAAACATGGAGCATATGAGATGTTCGAGGAGCTGAAATTGGTTTTCCAAGCTCATGCCCGGGTCGAGAGATATGAAGTCTCCGACAAGTTCTTCAGCTGTAAAATGGAGGAAAATAGTTTTTTAAGTGAGCACATACTCAGAATGTCTGGGTTGCACAACCGCTTGACTCAGCTGGGAGTTAATCTCCCGGATGACGCGGTCATTGACAGAATCCTTCAGTCGCTTCCACCAAGCTACAAGAGCTTTGTGATGAACTTCAATATGCAGGGGATGGAAAAGACCATTCCTGAGATATATTCAATGCTGAAATCAGCGGAGGTGGAGATCAGAAAAGAACATCAAGTGTTGATGGTGAATAAAACCACTAAGTTCAAGAAGGGCAAGGGTAAGAAGAACTTCAAGAAGGACGGCAAGGGAGTTGCCGCGCCCGGTAAGCCAGTTACTGGGAAGAAGTCGAAGAATGAACCCAAGCCTGAGACAGAGTGCTTTTATTGCAAGGGAAGTGGTCACTGGAAGCGGAACTGCCCCAAATACTTAGCGGACAAGAAGGCCGGCAACACCAAAGGTATATGTGATATACATGTAATTGATGTGTACCTTACCAGTACTCGTTGTAGCTCCTGGGTATTTGATACCGGTGCGGTTGCTCATATTTGTAACTCAAAACAAGAACTACGGAATAAACGGAGACTCGCAAAGGACGAGGTGACGATGCGCGTCGGGAATGGTTCCAAGGTCGATGTGATCGCCGTCGGCACGCTACCTCTGCATCTACCTACGGGATTAGTTTTAAACCTCAATAATTGTTATTTAGTGCCAGCTTTGAGCATGAACATTGTATCTGGATCTCGTTTAATTCGAGATGGCTACTCATTTAAATCCGAGAATAATGGTTGTTCTATTTATTTGAGAGATATGTTTTATGGTCATGCCCCGCTGGTCAATGGTTTATTCTTGATGAATCTCGAACGTGATGTAACACATGTTCATAGTGTGAATACCAAAAGATGTAAAGTTGATAATGATAGTCCCACATACTTGTGGCACTGCCGCCTTGGTCACATTGGTGTCAAGCGCATGAAGAAGCTCCATGCAGATGGACTTTTGGAGTCTCTTGATTACGAATCATTTGACACGTGCGAACCATGCCTCATGGGTAAGATGACCACGACTCCGTTCTCCGGAACAATGGAGCGAGCAACCAACTTATTGGAAATCATACATACCGATGTGTGCGGTCCAATGAGTGTTGAGGCTCGCGGAGGATATCGTTATGTTCTCACTCTCACTGATGACTTAAGTAGATATGGGTATGTCTACCTAATGAAACACAAGTCTGAAACCTTTGAAAAGTTCAAGGAATTTCAGAGTGAGGTTGAGAATCAACGTGACAGAAAAATAAACTTCTTACGATCAGATCGTGGAGGAGAATATTTGAGTCACGGATTTGGTGCACACTTAAGGAAATGTGGAATCGTTTCACAACTCACGCCGCCTGGAACACCTCAGCGAAATGGTGTGTCCGAACGTCCTAATCGAACTCTATTGGATATGGTGCGATCTATGATGTCTCTTACCGATTTACCGCTCTCATTTTGGGGCTATGCTTTAGAGACTGCGCATTCACTTTAAATAGGGCTCCGTCAAAATCCGTTGAGACGACACCGTATGAATTATGGTTTGGGAAGAAACCTAAGCTGTCGTTTCTAAAAGTTTGGGGATGCGATGCTTATGTCAAGAAACTTCAACCTGAAAAGCTCGAACCCAAGTCGGAAAAATGCGTCTTCATAGGATACCCGAAGGAAACTATTGGGCATACCTTCTACCTCAGATCCGAAGGCAAGATCTTCGTTGCCAAGAACGGGTCCTTTCTGGAGAAGGAGTTTCTCTCGAAAGAATTGAGTGGGAGGAAATTGGAACTTGATGAGGTGATAGTCACCCCTTCCGAACCGGAAAGTAGCACAGTGCGGGAAAATGTTCTTGTGATGCCTATACCGACTGGGGAATAAGATAATGATGATGATCATGAAGCTTCGGATCAAGTTACTACTGAACTTCGTAGGTCCACAAGGACACGTTCCGCACCAGAGTGGTACGGCAACCCTGTCCTGGAAATCATGTTGTTAGACAACGGTGAACCTTCGAACTATGAAGAAGCGATGGCGGGCCCGGATTCCGACAAATGGCTAGAAGCCATGAAATCCGAGATAGGATCCATGTATGAAAACGAAGTATGGACTTTGACTGACTTGCCCGATGATCGGCGAGCCATAGAAAATAAATGGATCTTTAAGAAGAAGACGGACGCGGATGGTAATGTGACCATCTACAAAGCTCGACTTGTCGCTAAGGGTTATCGACAAGTTCAAGGGGTTGACTACGATGAGACTTTTTCTCACCCGTAGCGAAGCTGAAGTCCGTCCGAATCATGTTAGCAATTGCCGCATACTATGATTATGAGATATGGCAGATGGACGTCAAAACGGCATTCCTTAACGGCTTCCTTAAGGAAGAGTTGTATATGATGCAGCCGGAAGGTTTTGTCGATCCTAAGAATGCTAACAAAGTATGCAAGCTCCAGCGCTCAATCTATGGGCTGGTGCAAGCGTCTCGGAGTTGGAACATTCGCTTTGATGAGATGATCAAAGAGTTTGGGTTTACACAGACTTATGGAGAAGCCTGTGTTTACAAGAAAGTGAGTGGGAGCTCTGTAGCATTTCTCATATTATATGTGGATGACATACTTTTGATGGGAAATGATATAGAATTCTTGGAAAGTATAAAGGCCTATTTGAATAAGTGTTTTTCAATGAAGGACCTTGGAGAAGCTGCTTATATATTAGGCATCAAGATCTATAGAGATAGATCGAGACGCCTCATTGGTCTTTCACAGAGTACATACCTTGACAAGATATTGAAGAAGTTCAATATGGATCAGTCCAAGAAGGGGTTCTTGCCTGTATTGCAAGGTGTGCAATTGAGCATTGCTCAATGCCCGACCACGGCAGAAGATAGAGAAAAGATGAGTGTCATCCCCTATGCCTCAGCCATAGGGTCTATTATGTATGCCATGCTGTGTACCAGACCTGATGTAAACCTTGCCGTAAGTTTGGTAGGAAGGTACCAAAGTAATCCCGGCATGGAACACTGGACAGCGGTCAAGAATATCCTGAAGTACCTGAAGAGGACTAAGGATATGTTTCTCGTTTATGGAGGTGACGAAGAGCTCGTCGTAAAGGGTTACGTCGACGCTAGCTTCGACACAGATCTGGATGACTCGAAGTCACAAACCGGATACGTGTATATTTTGAATGGAGGAGCAGTAAGCTGGTGCAGTTGCAAGCAAAGCGTCGTGGCAGGATCTACATGTGAAGCGGAGTACATGGCAGCCTCGGAGGCAGCACAGGAAGCAGTCTGGATGAAGGAGTTCATTGCCGACCTAGGGGTGATTCCCAATGCGTCGGGCCCAATGACTCTCTTCTGTGACAACACTGGAGCTATTTCCCTTGCGAAGGAGCCCAGGTTTCACAGGAAGACCAGGCATATCAAGCGTCGCTTCAACTCCATTCGTGAAAGTGTTCAAAATGGAGACATAGATATTTGTAAAGTACATACGGACCTGAATGTAGCAGATCCGTTGACTAAACCTCTCCCTAGGGCAAAACATGATCAACACCAGGACGCAATGGGTGTTCGATTCATCACAATGTAACTAGATTATTGACTCTAGTGCAAGTGGGAGACTGTTGGAAATATGCCCTAGAGGCAATAATAAATGGTTATTATTATATTTCTTTGTTCATGATAATTGTCTATTGTTCATGCTATAATTGTATTGTCCGGAAATCGTAATACATGTGTGAATACATAGACCACAACGTGTCCCTAGTAAGCCTCTAGTTGACTAGCTCGTTGATCAACAGATAGTCATGGTTTCCTGACTATGGACATTGGATGTCATTGATAACGGGATCACATCATTAGGAGAATGGTGTGATGGACAAGACCCAATCCTAAGCATAGCATAAAAGATCGTGTAGTTTCGTTTGCTAGAGCTTTTCCAATGTCAGGTATCTATTCCTTAGACCATGAGATCGTGCAACTCCCGGATACTGTAGGAGTGCTTTGGGTGTGCCAAATGTCACAACGTAACTGGGTGACTATAAAGGTGCACTACGGGTATCTCCGAAAGTGTCTGTTGGGTTGGCACGGATCGAGACTGGGATTTTTCACTCCGTATGACGGAGAGGTATCTCTGGGCCCACTCGGTAATGCATCATCATAATGAGCTCTATGTGACTAAGGCGTTAGTCACGGGATCATGCATTGCGGTACGAGTAAAGAGACTTGCCGGTAACGAGATTGAACAAGGTATTGGGATACCGACGATCGAATCTCGGGCAAGTAACATACCGATTGACAAAGGGAATTGCATACGGGATTGATTGAATCCTCGACACCATGGTTCATACGATGATATCATCGTGGAACATGTGGGAGCCAACATGGGTATCCAGATCCCGCTATTGGTTATTGACCGGAGAGGCGTCTCGGTCATGTCTGCATGTCTCCCGAACCCGTAGGGTCTACACACTTAAGGTTCGATGACGCTAGGGTTGTAGAGATATGTGTATGCGGAAACCCAAAAGTTGTTCGGAGTCCCGGATGAGATCCCGGACGTCACGAGGAGTTCCGGAATGGTCCGGAGGTGAAGAATTATATATAGGAAGTCAAGTTTCGGCCACCGGGAAAGTTTCGGGGGTTACCGGTATTGTACCGGGACCACCGGAAGGGTCCCGGGAGTCCACCGGGTGGGGCCACCTATCCCGGAGGGCCCCGTGGGCTGAAGTGGGAAGGGAACCAGCCCCTAGTGGGCTGGGCGCCCCCCCATGGGCCTCCCCCTTGCGCCTAGGGTTGGAAACCCTAGGGTGGGGGGGTGCCCCACTTGCCATGGGGGCAAGGCACCCCCTTGGCCGCCGCCCCCCCATCTAGATGGGGTTTGGCCGCCCCCCCCCCCCCTCCCAGGGGGCCTATATAAAGGGGGGGGAGGGAGGGCAGCAACATTACAGCCTTGGGCGCCTCCCTCCTCCCCTGCTACACCCCTCTGTCTCGTAGAAGCTCGGTGAAGCCCTGCCGGCATCCCGCTACATCCACCACCACGCCGTCGTGCTGCTGGATCTCCATCAACCTCTCCTTCCCCCTTGCTGGATCAAGAAGGAGGAGACGTCGCTGCACCGTACGTGTGTTGAACGCGGAGGTGCCGTCCATTCGGCACTCGGTCATCGGTGATTTGGATCACGGCGAGTACGACTCCGTCATCCACGTTCATTGGAACGCTTCCGCTCGCGATCTACAAGGGTATGTAGATGCACTCCTTTCCCCTCGTTGCTAGTATACTCCATAGATGCATCTTGGTGAGCGTAGGAAAAATTTAAATTATGCTACGATTTCCAACAATAAACTCATAATATAACTGTCATCGAAACTTTAAGCGTGCGGACCCTACGGGTTCGAGAACTATGTAGACATGACCGAGACACGTCTCCGGTCAATAACCAATAGCGGAACCTGGATGCTCATATTGGCTCCCACATATTCTACACAGATCTTTATCGGTCAGACCGCATAACAACATACGTTGTTCCCTTTGTCGTCGGTATGTTACTTGCCCGAGATTCGATCGTCGGTATCTCAATACCTAGTTCAATCTCGTTACCGGCAAGTCTCTTTACTCGTTCTGTAATACATCATCCCGAAACTAACTCATTAGTTGCAATGCTTGCAAGGCTTAAGTGATGTGCATTACCGAGTGGGCCCAGAGATACCTCTCCGACAATCGGAGTGACAAATCCTAATCTCGAAATACGCCAACCCAACAAGTACCTTCGGAGACACCTGTAGAGCACCTTTATAATCACCCAGTTATGTTGTGACGTTTGGTAGCACACAAAGTGGTCCTCCGGTAAACGGGAGTTGCATAATCTCATAGTCTTAGGAACATGTATAAGTCATGAAGAAAGCAATAGCAGAATACTAAACGATCATGTGCTAAGTTAACGGAATGGGTCAAGTCAATCACATCATTCTCCTAATGATGTGATCCCGTTAATCAAATGACAACTCATGTCAATGGCTAGGAAACATAATCATCTTTGATCAACGAGCTAGTCAAGTAGAGGCATACTAGTGACACTCTGTTTGTCTATGTATTCACACAAGTATTATGTTTCCGGTTAATACAATTCTAGCATGAATCATAAACATTTATCATGATATAAGGAAATAAATAATAACTTTATTATTGCCTCTAGGACATATTTCCTTCACCTACGTACCCCCAAACTGTTGGGAATCGTAGCATAACTTAAAATTTTCCTACGCTCACCAAGATGCATCTATGGAGTATACTAGCAACGAGGGGAAAGGAGTGCATCTACATACCCTTGTAGATCGTGAGCGGAAGCGTTCCAATGAACGTGGATGACGGAGTCGTACTCGCCGTGATCCAAATCACCGTGACCGTAGCGCCGACGGACGGCACCCTCTGCGTTCAACACACGTACGGTAGCAGGCGACGTCTCCTCCTTTCTTGATCCAGCAGAGGGGGAGGAGAGGTTGATGGAGATCCAGCAGCACGGACGGCGTGGTAGGTGGAAGTGCAGCGGGATCCCCGCAGGGCTTTCGCCAGGGCTTAAGCGAGAGGAGAGAGATGTTGCACGGGGGAGGAGGGAGGCGCCCAGGGGCTTGGGTACTGCCTGAGCCCCCCTACCCCCCCTTTATATAGGGCCCTTGGGAGGGGGGCCCGCCGGCCCTGAGATCCCATCCCAACGGGCAGGGGCAGCGGCCAAGGGGGGTGGCCTTGCCCCCCAAGGCCAAGTGGGGAGCGCCCCCCACCCTAGGGTTTCCAACCCTAGGCGCAGGGGGAGGCCCAAGGGGGGGCGCACCAGCCCACAGGGGTGGTTCCCCTCCCACTTCAGCCCATGGGCCCTCCGGGATAGGTGGCCCCACCCGGTGGGACCCCCGGGACCCTTCCGGTGGTCCCGGTACAATACCGGTAACCCCCGAAACTTTCCCGGTGGCCGAAACTTGACTTCCTATATATAATTCTTCACCTCCGGACCATTCCGGAACCTCTCGTGACGTCCGGGATCTCATCCGGGACTCCGAACAACTTTCGGGTTTCCGCATACACATATCTCTACAACCCTAGCGTCACCGAACCTTAAGTGTGTAGACCCTACGGGTTCGGGAGACATGCAGACATGACCGAGACGCCTCTCCGGTCAATAACCAACAGCGGGATCTGGATACCCATGTTGGCTCCCACATGTTCCACGATGATCTCATCGGATGAACCACGATGTCGAGGATTCAATCAATCCCGTATGCAATTCCCTTTGTCAATCGGTATGTTACTTGCCCGAGATTCGATCGTCGGTATCCCAATACCTTGTTCAATCTCGTTACCGGCAAGTCTCTTTACTCGTACCGCAATGCATGATCCCGTGACTAACGCCTTAGTCACATTGAGCTCATTATGATGATGCATTACCGAGTGGGCCCAGAGATACCTCTCCGTCACACGGAGTGACAAATCCCAGTCTCGATCCGTGCCAACCCAACAGACACTTTCGGAGATACCCGTAGTGCACCTTTATAGTCACCCAGTTACGTTGTGACGTTTGGCACACCCAAAGCACTCCTACGGTATCCGGGAGTTGCACGATCTCATGGTCTAAGGAAAAGATACTTGACATTGGAAAAGCTCTAGCAAACGAAACTACACGATCTTTGTGCTATGCTTAGGATTGGGTCTTGTCCATCACATCATTCTCCTAATGATGTGATCCCGTTATCAATGACATCCAATGTCCATAGTCAGGAAACCATGACTATCTGTTGATCAACGAGCTAGTCAACTAGAGGCTTACTAGGGACACGTTGTGGTCTATGTATTCACACATGTATTACGATTTCCGGATAACACAATTATAGCATGAACAATAGACAATTATCATGAACAAAGAAATATAATAATAACCATTTATTATTGCCTCTAGGGCATATTTCCAACAGTCTCCCACTTGCACTAGAGTCAATAATCTAGTTACATTGTGATGAATCGAACACCCATTGCGTCCTGGTGTTGATCATGTTTTGCTCTAGGGAGAGGTTTAGTCAACGGATCTGCTACATTCAGGTCCGTATGTACTTTACAAATATCTATGTCTCCATTTTGAACACTTTCACGAATGGAGTTGAAGCGACGCTTGATATGCCTGGTCTTCCTGTGAAACCTGGGCTCCTTCGCAAGGGCAATAGCTCCAGTGTTGTCACAGAAGAGAGTCATCGGGCCCGACGCATTGGGAATCACCCCTAGGTCGGTAATGAACTCCTTCATCCAGACTGCTTCCTGTGCTGCCTCTGAGGCTGCCATGTACTCCGCTTCACATGTAGATCCCGCCACGACGCTTTGCTTGCAACTGCACCAGCTTACTGCTCCTCCATTCAAAATATACACGTATCCGGTTTGTGACTTCGAGTCATCCAGATCTGTGTCGAAGCTAGCGTCGACGTAACCCTTTACGACGAGCTCTTCGTCACCTCCATAAACGAGAAACATATCCTTAGTCCTCTTCAGGTACTTCAGGATATTCTTGACCGTTGTCCAGTGTTCCATGCCGGGATTACTTTGGTACCTTCCTACCAAACTTACGGCAAGGTTTACATCAGGTCTGGTACACAGCATGGCATACATAATAGACCCTATGGCCGAGGCATAGGGGATGACACTCATCTTTTCTATATCTTCTGCCGTGGTCGGGCATTGAGCCGTGCTCAATTGCACACCTTGCAATACAGGCAAGAACCCCTTCTTGGACTGATCCATATTGAACTTCTTCAATATCTTGTCAAGGTATGTACTCTGTGAAAGACCAATGAGGCGTCTTGATCTATCTCTATAGATCTTGATGCCTAATATATAAGCAGCTTCTCCAAGGTCCTTCATTGAAAAACACTTATTCAAATAGGCCTTTATACTTTCCAAGAATTCTATATCATTTCCCATCAATAGTATGTCATCCACATATAATATGAGAAATGCTACAGAGCTCCCACTCACTTTCTTGTAAACACAGGCTTCTCCATAAGTCTGTGTAAACCCAAACGCTTTGATCATCTCATCAAAGCGAATGTTCCAACTCCGAGATGCTTGCACCAGCCCATAGATTGAGCGCTGGAGCTTGCATACTTTGTTAGCATTCTTAGGATCGACAAAACCTTCCGGCTGCATCATATACAACTCTTCCTTAAGGAAGCCGTTAAGGAATGCCGTTTTGACGTCCATCTGCCATATCTCATAATCATAGTATGCGGCAATTGCTAACATGATTCGGACGGACTTCAGCTTCGCTACGGGTGAGAAAGTCTCATCGTAGTCAACCCCTTGAACTTGTCGATAACCCTTAGCGACAAGTCGAGCTTTGTAGATGGTCACATTACCATCCGCGTCCGTCTTCTTCTTAAAGATCCATTTGTTTTCTATGGCTCGCCGCTCATCGGGCAAGTCAGTCAAAGTCCATACTTCGTTTTCATACATGGATCCTATCTTGGATTTCATGGCTTCTAGCCATTTGTCGGAATCCGGGCCCGCCATCGCTTCTTCATAGTTCGAAGGTTCACCGTTGTCTAACAACATGATTTCCAGGACAGGGTTGCCGTACCACTCTGGTGCGGAACGTGTCCTTGTGGACCTACGAAGTTCAGTAAATTGATCCGAAGCTTCATGATCATCATCATTAACTTCCTCCCCAGTCGGTGTAGGCACCACAGGAACATTTTCCCGCGCTGCGCTACTTTCCGGTTCGGAAGGGGTGACTATCACCTCATCAAGTTCCACTTTCCTCCCACTCAATTCTTTCGAGAGAAACTCCTTCTCCAGAAAGGACCCGTTCTTGGCAACGAAGATCTTGCCTTCGGATCTGAGGTAGAAGGTATACCCAATAGTTTCCTTAGGGTATCCTATGAAGACGCATTTTTCCGACTTGGGTTCGAGCTTTTCAGGTTGAAGTTTCTTGACATAAGCATCGCATCCCCAAACTTTTAGAAACGACAGCTTAGGTTTCTTCCCAAACCATAATTCATACGGTGTCGTCTCAACGGATTTCGACGGAGCCCTATTTAAAGTGAATGCGGCAGTCTCTAAAGCATAGCCCCAAAATGAGAGCGGTAAATCGGTAAGAGACATCATAGATCGCACCATATCCAATAGAGTGCGATTACGACGTTCGGACACACCGTTTCTCTGAGGTGTTCCAGGCGGCGTGAGTTGTGAAACTATTCCACATTTCCTTAAGTGTGCACCAAACTCGTGACTTAAATATTCTCCACCACGATCTGATCGTAAGAATTTTATTCTCCTGTCACGTTGATTCTCAACCTCACTCTAAAATTCCTTGAACTTTTCAAAGGTTTCAGACTTGTGTTTCATTAGGTAGACATACCCATATCTACTTAAGTCATCAGTGAGAGTGAGAACATAACGATATCCTCCGCGAGCCTCAACACTCATTGGACCGCACACATCGGTATGTATGATTTCCAATAAGTTGGTTGCTCGCTCCATTGTTCCGG
Source organism: Triticum aestivum (assembly GCF_018294505.1). Taxonomy (NCBI): domain Eukaryota; kingdom Viridiplantae; phylum Streptophyta; class Magnoliopsida; order Poales; family Poaceae; genus Triticum; species Triticum aestivum. The sequence goes on along the minus strand of NC_057808.1, from coordinate 498,246,731 downwards.
AGAACGGAGTCTTGGTCATCTTACCCATGAGGCATGGTTTGCACGTGTCAAATGATTCGTAATCAAGAGACTCCAAAAGTCCATCTGCATGGAGCTTCTTCATGCGCTTGACACCAATGTGACCAAGGCGGCAGTGCCACAAGTATGTGGGACTATCGTTTTCAACTTTACATCTTTTGGTATTCACACTATGAACATGTGTAACATCACGTTCGAGATTCATCAAAAATAAACCATTGACCAGCGGGGCATGACCATAAAACATATCTCTCAAATAAATAGAACAACCATTATTCTCGGATTTAAATGAGTAGCCATCTCGAATTAAACGAGATCCAGATACAATGTTCATGCTCAAAGCTGGCACTAAATAACAATTATTGAGGTTTAAAACTAATCCCGTGGGATGCAAGGTAGGCCTGTAGGAGATATGCCCTAGAGGCAATAATAAATGATATTATTTATCTCCGAGTTCATAATTATGTTTATGTTCCATGCTATAACTGCTATGGTTCTCGAGTCTGCAATAACCACGAGGCTCGGAGGAAGACTCATATGCACGTGTGGAATAATAAACGGTAAAATGTATTCCTAGTCTGGCCTCTAAGACTAGCTCAAGTGTTGCATGATGGTTATGTTTTCCTGATCATGGGCATGTCTATGTCAGCAACCTTGAGGGCATAATGTTAAGAGAACATTTGTGTTGAATCGACCCGGCATGATGTTATGCTATGAGATTCATTCGTCACAAGTTTATTGGTACATAACACAGAGATGGTTAACGTTTGCATGATTCCTTAGACCATGAGAGTATCGAGTTTCTTCATGCTTGCTTCATGAACTTTGGGGTTTGTTAAACGTCATCCGTAAATGGGTGGCTATTACGGCGGCTTACGGGTTCATGGAAAAGTGTGTCAAGTAACTTGATAGCTCAAGATTGGGATTTGCTCCTCCGACGATGGAGAGATATCTCTGGGCCCTCTCGGTGTTACGGTATCCATCATCGTCTGGCCAGACACTTTGTGATTTGATCACGGGGATGCCGGAACACGATAACGAGAAAAGAGAACAATACCGGTAACGAGGTAACTAGCATAGTGGACAAGTTGTTGATCCACGGGAATGCCAACATGTCTCACCTCGGGTATTTGTAACATATCGCGAAGCAACAGGAATAGCACACGGCAACTGGAGGTTCACTCGAATATTTATTCGTGTGGGTATAGGGGTCAATATGGGTGTCCACGGCTCCGATGTTGATCATTGATCGGAAGGGGTTCCGGGTCATGTCTATACTTCACCGAACCTATAGGGTCACACGCTTAAGGGTCATCTATCTGCTGAATACTAGACAGGGAGTCTGAGAGAAAATCACCGAAAAAGTTTCGGACACCGAAAAGTTTCGGACAGCGGAATCGTACCGCAGAGAGAGGTCATCGGATAAGTTTCGATGATACCGAAAAGTTGTTTCGGGATACACCATTAAGTCAAATTGGTTTCGGCACATGCCTGATAATTCTTGGAGGATGCCAGAATCATTCTGGAAGCTTTTTGGAATTTTCTGAGATAAAAACCGGAAATGTTCCGGAGCTGCCGGAGCCACTTCAGATGCGTTTCGCAGATGAAAATCACTAAAACCGGAATTGTTTCGGAACGCGTTGAAAATCATTTTAGTGGGTACTGGAAATGTTCTTAGCCCACATAAATATTTTCAGTTCGATCAGACGCTGAAAAATGTCGTCGTGAATAGTGAAAATCAGCTTTATGGTTACTTTATGGAAAGCCACCTTTTGGGGCTTTGCTCCAAAAGATCTTGGGGATGACATGGATGGATAGGAGCCATTTTTTGGGCCCCTCATGGGGGTGTGGCCGGCCACATGGGGTATCCCCCCTTGGGGACCCTCTTGTTCCTTGGTTTCACTCCTAGGTCCTTGTGGAAGGACTTCATTCATGTGCATTTTGGGTTTTTTGTGAAACTACCCTACCCCCTTGGGATTTCCTATAAATAGAGGTGGAGGGGCAGCCCTCCACACTCATCCCTTGCTCTCATACACATGCCATGCATTATCTGGCTTCTTCTCTCCCTCCCACGAAAAGAGTTTCGTAGAGCCGTAAGGCTGTCTGGGTTCCGGCAGGAACTAGTTCTGGACGGCGAAGCCCTGCCGGATAGATGACACCGTATGTGTGCAACTCTGTAGAGAGATCGTAGTTTCGGTCTTAGTTCGTGAGTGCCTCCCGAAGGGCTGTCCGTGTGACCGTCCGAGTTTCGAAGGTCCTCCCGAAGGGCTGTCCGAGTGACCGTTCGAGTTTCGAAGGTCCTCCCGAAGGGCTGTCCGCGACACCGTCCGGGGGGCTGTTCGACCGCCTCCTGGAGGGCTGTCTGAGGAGCAGATGAGGGTATACATCCTCGCGGTTGGGAGGTTGTAAATCCTAGCTGCGGGGATCTGCACCGCCGATCGTCATCGACTCTACTTCCCGCTGCGCTACGAGTCGGTAACGAAAAAGATCAAACCATGTATGCAGTCTCCATAGTGGTCCTGGGCTGGTGCGTAGGTCGGAAAATTTTTGTTTTCTGCTGCGTTCCCCTACAGTGGCATCAAGAGCCGTGCTATGCGTAGATGCAGGTTTCGATCTAGAATACATGGAGATGTATGGGTATTGCATAATATAATTAGGTAGTAGATGAGATCTATTGCTGAAAATTATTTATGCGGGTGACAGATGAAATCTGTTACCCGAGGTTCTTGTTGCTTCCCTAGAATTTGCGTTTGCTCAATCTCGAGACAGCATGGTGGAATTTGACAAAGTTCTGGCAATCCGTGATCCTGATTGATCATGGAAGTGCTATCAGTTCTTTGGGTTCTGCCGTAGTCAAAAGAAAGATGAAATTCGCAGATGAAAGGGCATTGCAGATATTATCTGCACGGGGGTCATGCGTATGACGAAGTTTAGTATGGGGCTCGAGATTTAATTATCTCGTGTTTCATACACCCCGAGATGTTAATGTAGCAACTTGAATAATCATACTTGATGATAAAACGTTGGTAGCTGCGGTTTAAGTCAAAACCTTAGAAGCCACGTAAAATAAAATTTTGCATAAACCTATTAGAGGCGTCTAACTTGGTTTTGCAGGATGTGCATGTGATGTGGTATAGCAGTGCTCATACTAATTCGATTATGTATGAGATGACTATATGATGTAATTTGATTAACATGACCTGCGTGTCATGATTCGGCATGATGGCTGGAGCCATATGATTGCACTTTAATGACCTGCGTGTCAACCTTGTTGTAATGCATTATTTTGTTAGCTATAGAGATAGCAATATTATCTGGTGCATCGACAAGGTGGTGGCAATCTTCGCGAAGGTGACCACCGACGCGAATGCCGAAGACGAAGAAATGAAATACTTCTCCGTCAGAAAGGGCTATACCATATCATGCTATTATGAATTGCCTGAGATGTTTATCCCTTATGATGCACCCTTCTTGATTGCGCGGTAGTCGCTTTTATTAGGGTGATCTCTCACTTAAAATATCAAGTAGTTAGTGTTCTCCCAAGTGTAGCACCGTCACGGCACCTATCTTTTCGGGGTGCGCCATGGATGCATGGGTACGAACGATTAGAGAAGTGTGAGGCGGGTGAGGTCAGACCTCGCAGCAAGATCACTTGGTTGTCTTGACGTTCATGGCAGGATCGTCCTGAGCTCGGAACACACGCATCGAAAGATGAGCAAGAGTCACATAGAGATGTGATCGGCAAGTTGGCCTACCGATTAAAATTCCCGTTATGAGATGATGATTCTATGGCGATGAATTGAAGTCTGGATCTTGTATCACTCAAAATTAATTGTGAGAGATATTGATTTGAGTGGGAGCGCACTGTTGAATTAACATGTTTAATTCTCAGTGCAATTAATTATGAACACTGTCTAAGTGTTTCTTGCATAATAGTTGTAGAATAATGGCTCGCATTTCCACCTTCCCTATTAAAATTGAATAGCTGTTAAATATCTGGTTAAAACTTTACGATTGGTAACGTAATATGAGGATTGTCCTCAAAAGTGCCGAGAAGGACTTTGTCCTATCGCATGCTTTCCGTATCCTCCCGCTAATGCTATGGATCATGTGACTCTCGTCCTTCGATCCAAAAGCTAGAATTCTGTTACGGTCAAGTGGAATATGTTTGCTTCCATGAAACCCAAACTTCGAAAGTTGGGATAGTTATATGATATTCATGGAACTGAAAATTATTTTCAGATACAAACAAAGCAATGTTTGTTTGCAAGTATTAGTAAAAGTGTTTACTATGCATTTGACTGTTGGGAAAGGGATCCAGAAGAACGCCTGTCATATAATGAAAGGTGAATAAAACAACAACTTAAAGAGAAAGGAAGTGTCCAAAGGGTGTTAGTATGACTTACACGCCTAGGAAGTCCGGGGCTAATGCCACTCTTAAGTTGGGTGCTTCTTCTGAGAGTAGGAGAAATACTAAAAGTTAAACTGTTAGAAGTATAAAGGCAAAAGGAAAGAAGACTGGAATATCCAGCTCATGTATGAATGTCATACAAGTTTTTGATGTATAGAAGGCTGGTCAAAGATATAGTTCTTGCGAATTATGGTTAAACATGTTAATCACTAATTCTTGGGTATTGTGAGTTCATCACAAAAATGCCCGCTCGATTGCATTCTGTTGCAACTCGATGTAAGAACTACTATGGCCTGAAAGACTAGCTAGAAATGAGGTTAAGGTATACACAGGGAACATAGTAAATGTTACTATACCTTCCATCGGTGTATTGCCGTCTGTATTTATTTTCATAATTCATTTAGAGTTTTACAAACTCTATCCCATTGCATAAGGTATCTTGCAAGAAGGTTGTTCATAAGAGAACTTTTTATGTTCGATGTTATGAATAACACAAGGGCCATACTTTCATTATGAATGAGATGTATGTTATGAATATTGATAATAATACAATACCTCTGGGTTTACTTTCATAATTCATTTTAGAGTTTCATACACTCTAGCCCATTGCACAATGTTTGTTGCAAAAGAGTTGTTCATAAAAACAACAATTGTTGTTAAGTATTATGAATAACATAAGGGCCATACTTCCATCATCGATGGGACGTATGTTATGAATATTGAGGGTAATATGATACATCCATAACACTGACGCTAAATGTCGCAAGACTAAAAGAATACCACACAAGTGTGGCACTACATTTGGTCACATTGGAGAAACCCGCATGGAAAATTCCATTATGATGGATTTTGAAGTCTTTTTGATTTTGAATCATCTGACACTTGCAACTTTCCTCCGAAAAGTGAAGTGACTAAAATACCGTTCACAGGCCATAAGGAACGAACAACAAACTTATTAGTGATCATACATTTGATGTGTGTAGTCCGATAAGTGTTGTTAGTGGTGGATTTATTTATCTTCAGAAATGACTCAAGTAGATATATGGATATTTACTTGATGAGACGTAAGTCTGGATCTTTTGAAATCATTCGAAAGGTTCTCAAAAATGAAGTAGAAGTTATTGTAACAAGAAAATTATGTTTCTACAATTTGATTGCACAAAGGAATATTTGAGTTACATGTTTAGCGAATGTCTGATGAGTTGTGAAAGGGGTTTCATAAACTTGCACCTCCCGGAACACCACTGCAAGTGGAAAGTCCATGGAGATGTAATCAAACCATTTATGACATGGTAAGGTCAAAGATGACATAAATAAATTTGCCATTATCCCTTTTAAAGTGATGCTTTAGAGACTGCGGCTTTTACACTGAAAAGAGCTTACATCGGGTCTGTTGAAATGAAGCCATGGTATGGTACGCCCAACCATGTTATATCTTTTCTTAACATTTGGAATATGGGGCTTGTGTAAAAGGTTACAAACCTATTCCAAATCAGACAAGTGCTACTTTGTAGGTTATACCAAATGTTGGGTATTCCTCCCTCACTATACCGAGGCAAATAGTTTTGCCGCAAGAACGGTGTGCTTTTAAAGAGAATGGTTCTTTCAAAAAGGTGAGTGGGAGAATAGTGCAACTCGACGAGATAAACAGTATCTAAGTCATCAGATCAAAGGAAAGAGACCTTGGAAGTAATTCCAGAGTTTCCTACTGCGACTGATACGGAAGTCTCTACAATAAAATGTATGAACTTCGGTCGAACTTGCAGCTGAACCACGTAGGCAAGGCTCGTGCAAACCTCTCAGGTGCGCAAACGAGATATTGTTGTTAGACAACATTATACCTACGATACACAAGGAAGCGTTGATGGGCCCTGACTCCGGAATTGGCTAAATGCCAATACAACCCAAGTTAGTTTCCATATAAGTGATTCAAGATTAAAACCTTGATACACCTTTCGGAAGACTTAGAGTCTAACGAATATTTATGGAACTTAAAACTGATACGGATAAAAATGTTTTATCCATAAAGCTCGACTTGTTGAAATAACAAGTTCAAGAGTTGACTACGATGAGGTTGTTTTCATCGTAGCGATGCTTAAAGTCGGTTCGGGTTGAACTAGCAATTAATACATATTTCAATCATGAGATATGAAACATGGATGATAAAAGGATTTCCATCTGATGGAAATGAAAGCTAGGACTTGTATATGATACAGTCCAAAGTAATTTGTCGATCCAGAGGATGCTAGTAGGTATGCAAACTTCAGAGTTCCAGCAATGGACAGAAGAGAGCAAAATGGAGTTGGAATCTTCGTGTTTTGATGAAATGGTCAAAGGGGTTTTGACTTCATCAATGGGTAACGAAGATGCTTGTAATTCAAGAAAGTAAGTGGGAGCGTAATAATATTTCTAAAAACCTTATGTGCTTGGCACATTGGTAATTGGAAATAAATTTCTTGACACAAATTAGGACTTCATTTGAAAATAGTTTTTCGATGAAGTGCTTAGGCTAAATAGCCTCAATATTAGGCATGATGATCTATGGAGATAGATTTACCTAATGGGGCTAAGCAATGAATACATATTGACAAGATGCTAAAACCTTTTAGCATTTAAAACGCCAAGGAGTGATTCTTGCCAAAGTCACATGGAAAGAGTTTTTGCAAGACTCGGTGTCCCAAAACACTGATGAGTAAAATACATGATGTAGATTCCACACACTTTTGTGTTTGGATTAATCATGTATTCCATGGTATGTAAAACAACCAGATATGTCCGATACTCCCAAGGTGTTGCGAGTATGGATACCAAAGTGATCAAATTACTGATCATGGGACAACAGTGAAAGATGTCACAGAGTACTAGAGTAAGTACTGATGACATGGTTTTCTCGCAAGCAGAGATCATGAAGAGTTCGTTGTAAAATGTTACATCGATAAGTCTTCATCTTTTCACCGTGCGATTTTCGATTTAAGTTAAGGGTTTTGTGTAACACACAATGTGGTGGCACAGTTAGTTGGAATTTGTTCAAACTAGTTACTGTGGCGAATTCTATAACAAGGGCTAAGTATGTTGACGCTTTAGAAGCGACAAAGAAGATGTTGAATCATATAGTTCATTCATGAACTTAGTATAGTTCCAAGATGGCTTTTGACAATGGGACACTACTGCAGGTAGTTGCTCCATAACTCAGTCTGAGGAATCCAGGTTCGACCTGTGATTCACATACATACAAAGCCAAGTCCACACAAAATATGAATTTTGTGAAAACGTGAAAACGCGAGGACATGCAAAGATACACACGGAACTGAAGTCGTCAGATCCGTTGGACATCAGGCTATACCACAAGCGAAGCATATTTACACCGGTGTGCCACAGGTGTAAAGTGCATTAGCATTAACTAGATTATTGACTCTAGTGCAAGTGGGAGTCTGTAGGAGATATGCCCTAGAGGCAATAATAAATGATATTATTTATCTCCGAGTTCATAATTATGTTTATGTTCCATGCTATAACTGCTATGGTTCTCGAGTCTGCAATAACCACGAGGCTCGGAGGAAGACTCATATGCACGTGTGGAATAATAAACGGTAAAATGTATTCCTAGTCTGGCCTCTAAGACTAGCTCAAGTGTTGCATGATGGTTATGTTTTCCTGATCATGGGCATGTCTATGTCAGCAACCTTGAGGGCATAATGTTAAGAGAACATTTGTGTTGAATCGACCCGGCATGATGTTATGCTATGAGATTCATTCGTCACAAGTTTATTGGTACATAACACAGAGATGGTTAACGTTTGCATGATTCCTTAGACCATGAGAGTATCGAGTTTCTTCATGCTTGCTTCATGAACTTTGGGGTTTGTTAAACGTCATCCGTAAATGGGTGGCTATTACGGCGGCTTACGGGTTCATGGAAAAGTGTGTCAAGTAACTTGATAGCTCAAGATTGGGATTTGCTCCTCCGACGATGGAGAGATATCTCTGGGCCCTCTCGGTGTTACGGTATCCATCATCGTCTGGCCAGACACTTTGTGATTTGATCACGGGGATGCCGGAACACGATAACGAGAAAAGAGAACAATACCGGTAACGAGGTAACTAGCATAGTGGACAAGTTGTTGATCCACGGGAATGCCAACATGTCTCACCTCGGGTATTTGTAACATATCGCGAAGCAACAGGAATAGCACACGGCAACTGGAGGTTCACTCGAATATTTATTCGTGTGGGTATAGGGGTCAATATGGGTGTCCACGGCTCCGATGTTGATCATTGATCGGAAGGGGTTCCGGGTCATGTCTATACTTCACCGAACCTATAGGGTCACACGCTTAAGGGTCATCTATCTGCTGAATACTAGACAGGGAGTCTGAGAGAAAATCACCGAAAAAGTTTCGGACACCGAAAAGTTTCGGACAGCGGAATCGTACCGCAGAGAGAGGTCATCGGATAAGTTTCGATGATACCGAAAAGTTGTTTCGGGATACACCATTAAGTCAAATTGGTTTCGGCACATGCCTGATAATTCTTGGAGGATGCCAGAATCATTCTGGAAGCTTTTTGGAATTTTCTGAGATAAAAACCGGAAATGTTCCGGAGCTGCCGGAGCCACTTCAGATGCGTTTCGCAGATGAAAATCACTAAAACCGGAATTGTTTCGGAACGCGTTGAAAATCATTTTAGTGGGTACTGGAAATGTTCTTAGCCCACATAAATATTTTCAGTTCGATCAGACGCTGAAAAATGTCGTCGTGAATAGTGAAAATCAGCTTTATGGTTACTTTATGGAAAGCCACCTTTTGGGGCTTTGCTCCAAAAGATCTTGGGGATGACATGGATGGATAGGAGCCATTTTTTGGGCCCCTCATGGGGGTGTGGCCGGCCACATGGGGTATCCCCCCTTGGGGACCCTCTTGTTCCTTGGTTTCACTCCTAGGTCCTTGTGGAAGGACTTCATTCATGTGCATTTTGGGTTTTTTGTGAAACTACCCTACCCCCTTGGGATTTCCTATAAATAGAGGTGGAGGGGCAGCCCTCCACACTCATCCCTTGCTCTCATACACATGCCATGCATTATCTGGCTTCTTCTCTCCCTCCCACGAAAAGAGTTTCGTAGAGCCGTAAGGCTGTCTGGGTTCCGGCAGGAACTAGTTCTGGACGGCGAAGCCCTGCCGGATAGATGACACCGTATGTGTGCAACTCTGTAGAGAGATCGTAGTTTCGGTCTTAGTTCGTGAGTGCCTCCCGAAGGGCTGTCCGTGTGACCGTCCGAGTTTCGAAGGTCCTCCCGAAGGGCTGTCCGAGTGACCGTTCGAGTTTCGAAGGTCCTCCCGAAGGGCTGTCCGCGACACCGTCCGGGGGGCTGTTCGACCGCCTCCTGGAGGGCTGTCTGAGGAGCAGATGAGGGTATACATCCTCGCGGTTGGGAGGTTGTAAATCCTAGCTGCGGGGATCTGCACCGCCGATCGTCATCGACTCTACTTCCCGCTGCGCTACGAGTCGGTAACGAAAAAGATCAAACCATGTATGCAGTCTCCATAGTGGTCCTGGGCTGGTGCGTAGGTCGGAAAATTTTTGTTTTCTGCTGCGTTCCCCTACACCGACGGCGATCACATCGACCTTGGAACCATTCCCGACGCGCATCGTCACCTCGTCCTTCGCCAGTCTCCGTTTATTCCGTAGTTCCTGTTTTGAGTTACAAATATGAGCAACCGCACCGGTATCAAATACCCAGGAGCTACTACGAGTACTGGTAAGGTACACATCAATTACATGTATATCACATATACCTTTGGTGTTGCCGTCCTTCTTCTTGTCCGCTAAGTATTTGGGGCAGTTCCGCTTCCAGTGACCACTTCCCTTGCAATAAAAGCACTCAGTCTCGGGCTTGGGTCCATTCTTTGACTTCTTCCCAGTAACTGGTTTACCGGGCGCGGCAACTCCCTTGCCGTCATTCTTGAAGTTCTTCTTACCCTTGCCCTTCTTGAACTTAGTGGTTTTATTCACCATCAACACTTGATGTTCTTTTCTGATCTCTACCTCAGCTGATTTCAGCATTGAATATACCTCAGGAATGGTCTTTTCCATCCCCTGCATATTGAAGTTCATCACAAAGCTCTTGTAGCTTGGTGGAAGCGACTGGAGGATTCTGTCAATGACCGCGTCATCCGGGAGATTAACTCCCAGCTGAGACAAGCGGTTATGCAACCCAGACATTCTGAGTATGTGCTCACTAACAGAACTGTTCTCCTCCATTTTACAGCTGAAGAACTTGTCGGAGACATCATATCTCTCGACTCGGGCATGAGCTTGGAAAACCAATTTCAGCTCCTCGAACATCTCATATGCTCCATGTTTCTCAAAACGCTTTTGGAGACCCGGTTCTAGGCTGTAAAGCATGCCGCACTGAACGAGGGAGTAATCATCAGCACGCTGCTGCCAAGCGTTCATAACGTCTTGGTTTTGTGGGATTGGTGCTTCACCTAGCGGTGCTTCTAGGACATAATCTTTCTTGGCTACTATGAGGATGATCCTCAGGCTCCGGACCCAGTCCGTATAGTTGCTGCCATCATCTTTCAGCTTGGTTTTCTCTAGGAACGCGTTGAAATTGAGGACAACGTTGGCCATTTGATCTACAAAACATAGTGTAAAGATTTTAGACTAAGTTCATGATAATTAAGTTCATCTAATCAAATTATTTAATGAACTCCCACTCAGATAGACATCCCTCTAGTCATCTAAGTGTTACATGATCCGATTTCAACTAGGCCGTGTCCGATCATCACGTGAGACGGACTAGTCAAGATCGGTGAACATCTCCATGTTGATCGTATCTTCTATACGACTCATGCTCGACCTTTCGGTCCTCCGTGTTCCGAGGCCATGTCTGTACATGCTAGGCTCGTCAAGTCAACCTAAGTGTATTGCGTGTGTTCCGAGGCCATGTCTGTACATGCTAGGCTCGTGAACACCTGTTGTATTCGAACGTTAGAATCTATCACACCCGATCATCACGTGGTGCTTCGAAACAACGAACCTTCGCAACGGTGCACAGTTTGGGGGAACACTTTTCTTGAAATTATCATAAGGGATCATCTTACTTACTACCGTCATTCTAAGCAAATAAGATGCAAAACATGATAAACATCACATGCAATCAAATAGTGACATGATATGGCCAATATCATTATGCTCCTTTGATCTCCATCTTCGGGGCACCATGATCATCTTCGTCACCGGCATGATACCACGATCTCCATCATCATGATCTCCATCATTGTGTCTTCATGAAGTCGTCACGCCAATGATTACTTCTACTTCTATGGCTAACGCGTTTAGCAACAAAGTAAAGTAATTACATGGCGTTATTCAATGACACGCAGGTCATACAAAATAATAAAGACAACTCCTATGGCTCCTGCCGGTTGTCATACTCATCGACATGCAAGTCGTGATTCCTATTACAAGAATATGATCAATCTCATACATCACATATATCATTCATCACATCTTCTGGCCATATCACATCACATAGCACTTGCTGCAAAAACAAGTTAGACGTCCTCTAATTGTTGTTGCAAGTTTTTAGGTGGTTTGTAGGTTTCTAGCAAGAACGTTTTCTTACCTACGTATGACCACAACGTGATTTGCCAATTTCTATTTACCCTTCATAAGGACCCTTTTCATCGAATCCGTTCCGACTAAAGTAGGAGATACAGACACCCGCTAGCCACCTTATGCAACTAGTGCATGTCAATCGGTGGAACCTGTCTCACGTAAGCGTACGTGTAAGGTCGGTCTGGGCCGCTTCATCCTACAATGCCGCAGAAACAAGAAACGACTAGTAGCGGCAAGAAGAATTGGCAAACTCAACGCCCACAACTGCTTTGTGTTCTACTCGTGCATAGTAACTACGCATAGGCCTGGCTCATGATGCCACTGTTGGGAATCGTAGCATAATTTAAAATTTTCCTACGCTCACCAAGATGCAGCTATGGAGTATACTAGCAACGAGGGGAAAGGAGTGCATCTACATACCCTTGTAGATCGCGAGCGGAAGCGTTCCAATGAACGTGGATGACGGAGTCGTACTCGCCGTGATCCAAATCACCGATGACCGAGTGCCGAACGGACGGCACCTCCGCGTTCAACACACGTACGGTGCAGCGACGTCTCCTCCTTCTTGATCCAGCAAGGGGGAAGGAGAGGTTGATGGAGATCTAGCAGCACGACGGCGTGGTGGTGGATGCAGCGGGATGCCGGCAGGGCTTCGCCGGGCTTATACGAGAGAGAGAGAGAGAGAGATGTTGCAGGGGAGGAGGGAGGCGCCCAAGGATGTTCTGCTACTGCCCTCCCTCCCCCCTCTTTATATAGGCCCCCTGGGAGGGGGGGCGCCGGCCAAGTCCCATCTAGGGCAGGGGGCGGCGGCCAGGGGGGTGCCTTCCCCCCAAGGCAAGTGGGAAGCCCCCCCACCCTAGGGTTTCCAACCCTAGGCGCATGGGGGGAGGCCCATGGGGGGCGCCCAGCCCACTAGGGGCTGGTTCCCCTCCCACTTCAGCCCACGGGGCCCTCCGGGATAGGTGGCCCCACCCGGTGGACCCACGGGACCCTACGGTGGTCCCGGTACAATACCGGTAACCCCCGAAACTTTCCCGGTGGCCGAAACTTGACTTCCTATATATAATTCTTCACCTCCGGACCATTCCGGAACCTCTCGTGACGTCCGGGATCTCATTCGGGACTCCGAACAACTTTCGGGTTTCCGCATACACATATCTCTACAACCCTAGCGTCACCGAACCTTAAGCGTGTAGACCCTACGGGTTCGGGAGACATGCAGACATGACCGAGACGCCTCTCCGGTCAATAACCAACAGCGGGATCTGGATACCCATGTTGGCTCCCACATGTTCCACGATGATCTCATCGGATGAACCACGGTGTCGAGGATTCAATCAATCCCGTATGCAATTCCCTTTGTCAATCGGTATGTTACTTGCCCGAGATTCGATCGTCGGTATCCCAATACCTTGTTCAATCTCGTTACCGGCAAGTCTCTTTACTCGTACCGCAATGCATGATCCCGTGACTAACGCCTTAGTCACATAGAGCTCATTATGATGATGCATTACCGAGTGGGCCCAGAGATACCTCTCCGTCACACGGAGTGACAAATCCCAGTCTCGATCCGTGCCAACCCAACAGACACTTTCGGAGATACCCGTAGTGCACCTTTATAGTCACCCAGTTACTTTGTGATGTTTGGCACACCCAAAGCACTCCTACGGTATCCGGGAGTTGCACGATCACATGGTCTAAGGAAAAGATACTTGACATTGGAAAAGCTCTAGCAAACGAAACTACACGATCTTTTATGCTATGCTTAGGATTGGGTCCTATCCATCACATCATTCTCCTAATGATGTGATCCCGTTATCAATGACATCCAATGTCCATAGTCAGGAAACCATGACTATCTGTTGATCAACGAGCTAGTCAACTAGAGGCTTACTAGGGACACGTTGTGGTCTATGTATTCACACATGTATTACGATTTCCGGACAATACAATTATAGCATGAACAATAGACAATTACCATGAACAAAGAAATATAATAATAACCATTTATTATTGCCTCTAGGGCATATTTCCAACACAAACTACCAGATACGGAGCCAAAAACCTAATTCCACCGTCGCAACCTTCTGTACCCATGAGATCCCATCTTGGGGCCTGTTCCGGAGCTCCGCCGGAGGGGGCATCGATCACGGAGGGCTTCTACATCAACACCATAGCCTCTCCGATGATGTGTGAGTAGTTTACCTCAGACCTTCGGGTCAATAGTTATTAGCTAGATGGCTTCTTCTCTCTTTTTGGATCTCAATACAATGTTCTCCCCCTCTCTCGTGGAGATCTATTCGATGTAATCTTCTTTTGCGGTGTGTTTGTTGAGACCGATGAATTGTGGGTTTATGATCAAGTTTATCTATGAACAATATTTGAATCTTCTTTGAATTTTTTATGTATGATTGGTTATCTTTGCAAGTCTCTTCGAATTATCAGTTTGGTTTGGCCTACTAGATTGATCTTTCTTGTAATGGGAGAAGTGCTTAGCTTTGGGTTCAATCTTGCGGTGTCCTTTCCCAGTGACAGTAGGGGCAGCAAGGCACGTATTGTATTGTTGCAATCGAGGATAACAAGATGGGGTTTATATCATATTGCATGAGTTTATCCCTCTACATCATGTCATCTTACTTAAAGCGTTACTTTGTTCTTATGAACTTAATACTCTAGATGCATGCTGGATAGCGGTCGATGTGTGGAGTAATAGTAGTAGATGCAGGCAGGAGACGGTCTACTTGTCTCGGACGTGATGCCTATATACATGATCATACCTAGATATTCTCATAACTATGCTCAATTCTGTCAATTGCTCAACAGTAATTTGTTCACCCACCGTAATACTTATGCTCTTGAGAGAAGCCACTAGTGAAACCTATGGCCCCCGGGTCTATTTTCCATCATATTAATCTTCCAACACTTAGCTATTTTTATTGCCTTTTATTTTGCTTTGCATCTTTATCATAAAAATACCAAAAATATTATCTTATCATATCTATCAGATCTCACTCTCGTAAGTGACCGTGTAGGGATTGACAACCCCTTATCGCGTTGGTTGCGAGGATTTATTTGTTTGTGTAGGTGCGAGGGACTCGTGCGTGGCCTCCTACTGGATTGATACCTTGGTTCTCAAAAACTGAGGGAAATACTTATGCTACTTTGCTGCATCACCCTTTCCTCTTCAAGGGAAAACCAACGCAGTGCTCAAGAGGTAGCAGTCGGCTGTCGGCGCCGATCCTCCATGGCCCCGGCACCTTCGTCGCCGGGGGCACCATCAGGCCGAACCGCGCCAGGTCCTCGGTGTCGCCGATCGTGAGGCTGGACGGCCAGGCGCCGCCCGGCCAAGCCCCCTCGTCGGAGTCGCTCGAAGACATGGCGGCCGCGGTGGAGGGGAGAAGATGGAGTGGCGCGGTGGAGGGGAGAAGATGAGGTGGAGAAGGCCGGCACGGGTTGGCCTTTTATAGCCGGCGGGGAGAGGGAGCGTCGGTGGAAGGCGGGCTGCCCGACGTGTGGGCATGCGGCCGCGTCAGGCCCGAGGCGGAAGGCGGGCGGCACGACGCGGGGGCAGGCGGCTGGTCGCCGCAGGCGCAGCAGCGGAAGGCGTGGCAGCCGAGGCATCATGCGGGCGCCCCAACGCGGCGGCGGGCATCAGGTCGCGGAAGGCGTGGGAGACGAGGGCCATCACGCGGGTGCCCCGACGCGGCGGCAGGCGGCGGGCGGCAGGCGGCCAGGTGCGGCAGAGGCGACCGGTCAGCGGCCGTTGGTGGCGCTCGGCGCGAGGAGGCGGCGCCGGAATGCATGCCGGATATAAGGCGGACATGCAGTTATTGCCCCACGACGCACGCGCCACGCCCACACGCACGCCGGTCCACAACTGCCTGGTCAACGCCCCCTTGACCCGACATTGTGGGCCCATGCCATTGACCCCGACATTATGGGCCCATGCGTGCAGCTCGGCTCGATGGCTGTCGGCGGCTGCGCGGCTCGGCTCGCTCCGCAACCCCGTATACACGGGCGCACGGGGGGTATCGGCATCGACGCGCCGGGGACGCGCGGGGGCAGATTTTTTTAAATAAGACGATCGTGCCCCTGGCTGCGAAGGGGTATGGGCTAATCTCAGCCTTTCATGTGTTTAAGGTGGGTGTACCAAGCAGAAGTGGGCAAAGAATCAGTTTGGAAAGCAACAACGGGGACAGTTGTGAAATGCTGAGCCTACTCCAACCCCATCTTTGCACCCACTAGCTCCAGGGACCTGCAGGCCGAGACGATGCAGGCCGAGACAATGTAATGACCAAGATGGTCACTAGTGATTCCCCCGCACCTGTTGTACCATCTGGGTTGAAGGGTCCATGGACAGATAATCGTGACCCAGCAATGATCAGGGGGCGACCATAGTCCATAGGGTTGGCGGAGACATCAGCTTCGGCGTATAAAGCAAGGACGACTCCAATTCATCCAGATGGTGCAATGGTTCTCGTGCATGTTTATGATGAAATAGCCATCTATAGTTTTTCGCGAATATGCAAAGCTTGCGTATCATTTCATTGATAGAAGAAGTAGAATGAGTACATGGGGTACACAACATGACACGAACGCAGATAGGCGTGAACATGATGCCCGAAGCAGAGAAACAAGGGATGCTCGGCCCAAACAGAGAATACAACACAGCTAAACCTACCAAACTCAAGCCAAGAACGGTGATGCCAAACCAAGGAGAACTCCAACATCGTCCGAGCCAACACCGGAGACACCGCGAGCGAGCAAGATAGTGCCTTCAAGAAGGAAGACGAAGCCGAGACTCCGTCACTATATTGTCCGGGAGACCCGGACCTAGGGTTTCCCCTGAGCTCGAGGAGGGACGCAGCTGAAGGCCTTGGCAGTGCCTCCAAGAAGGAAAACGACACCCGCGGGCGCCGTCGCTGCCAGCACCGTCGAGCCGAGCAGGGATCTCTCCCTGGCCTAAAGCTGAGCGATCCCAAAGCCGCCGAATCTGGGATCATAGATGGGGAGGCCAACCTCTGTCGGAACCATCATGTCAAGGGGGGTTGGCGGGGCTGCACCTGCCATCGGAGGGTGGCACTGCCTCCGAACCCACGAGCATTGGATCTGATAAAAGGGGGGACTTTGAGGCATACAGGGTATGGCGGATGACGACGCGAACCACATGGGGGTCTTGCGCGAGGGCGTCCAGCAATGCCGGCAAGCAAGGACTGGAAGACGCGGATCCAAGCTGCCGTGGCCTTAACCGTCGGAACATCGGCGAGTCAAGTAAGCTGGAAGGGGCACAGCTACCCGGTCGCCGAGGCGGAACTGCCTGGTGGATGACGCCGGCAGCGAAGGACACCGGAGAGACGCGGGCCTTAAGCCACGGGGGCCGGAACAGCGCCAACAAGAACCCGCCAAAAGGGGCCCCGAGTCAGCCACAACCGCGTATGCATCGCCGCCTCCGCAAGAGCCATCACAGTAGCGCAGGGGGGAGGGAGAGCCGCCGGAGACGAGGGGGCCGCCTGCACGGGAGGCAGGCCGCGAACGCCCCGCAACCGGCCGCAGAGCACAAGCCCCAACCACGGCCACCTGGTCACACGGCCGGGTGGGAGTTGAAGCTGCAGGGTGTGGCGCCCATGGCAACGGCCAGGAGCGCCGGAATCGCCGCCGACCGGCAGGTTCGGGCAGCAGCTGGAGGGAAGGGCCCGAGAATCGCCGGAGGAATGCCGGGTCACAGGGCGGAAGGGGCGGAGGCGCGTGGGGAGGGGGCGTCCGCGGCGGACGAGGAAGACGGTGGGAGGGGGGCCGCGGCCGGCCAGAGACCCGCGAGGTCAGGCCGTCCGATGGGGGCCCGGATCCGCCGCGCCGGATCGGCAGGGGAGGGCGCCGCCGCGGTCCAGCAATGAGGCGAGGCGGGGTGTGTGTGTGTGGGGGGGGGGGTTGACGGCGCGAGGGACCCAGATCCGCCCCGCCGCCACCTTCCTAGGACCCGGCGCGGCTTCGCCGGCCGGCCCTCCGGTGGCGGCAATGCGGGGGAGGCCGGCGGCGGCGGCTAGGTTGCCCCCCGTGTCGCCACAGGAGGGCGACGCGGGGGTGGTTGGGGCCAACTGCAGAAAATTGTGGTCAACAGACAGGCCAATAGCCATCTATAGTGCATATGTAAAAATAGATGCGACTCAAGATTTGTTATCCTATGCTTCAATTATATGTCCGCTCCTTTATTTATACTATCGCTGAGGAAATCATTAACTGATAGTTGATTGATTGGCTGGCGAGTAAGAAATTAATAGGCTAATCGGCAAGTTAATTCATTAATCAAACGATTTATCAGCTTATCAGCTACTCAGTGACCTTTCGAGTAGGGATTAATCGCTAAGTTAACTGGTTAATCGACGACTTGTTGAACGGAGATTTATACACACCATGCGACCACAACACAGATCCCTAATCACCATGGATTAAAACGTGATACGAGATGATTTACACCGTAATTAACTAACAACCTTATCTACCTAGGCTATCTACACAACGTGCCAATCTTCATGGTGCATTGACGACTGTTGAGCCCTAGAGGAGCGCTTGTGGTTTGACGTGAGGTCGAGGAAGGACACCAAGGGGCAGGGCGACGATATTGGGCCAGAAAGCGAATCCAACAAAATACTTTGCCCAGGATTACCCAGCGACGACATCGGTGCCTTGCCATGGAACCATTCCGGCAGCTTCACAGGGCCGCCGGTTGGGAGCTCTATGCTTGAGCTTGACCAGGGGTGACTGTTTTTTTTTTCGAAACGGAGGCAAAAGATTTGCCTCATCTATTAAATAAGGGAGAGTGGATTAGAGTTTTACAGCGACCACCTCAAACACGGCATGCGAACTACTCACGAAATACAATAGGCCCAAGATTCTTTGCACCAGCTGTAACCCAAAGCTTGGCCTCCTCAAGGATTGTGTTAAGAAGAATAGGCTGCGGAGCACTTTTGTGTCGGAACACCCTAGCATTACGTTCATTCCAGATGGTCCAGGAGACGAGGAGGGTAAGGGAGGCCAAGGCACTCCTGTTGGGGACGTGTCTCCCAGTACCATCTTCCCACCAATCCAGGACGGAGTCATGAAGATGCCATCCGGAGGTGTCAATGTGATGAAGGCCAAGCTTGGCCGCGAGAGACCTCCAAAGCCGAATAGTGAAGCGACACTTGAAGAGAAGATGAGCACCCGTTTCCTGCTCCCTAGAGCAAAGAGGGCACAGACCGCAGTTGGCCCACCCGCGCCTCTCCAGGCGGTCCGCAGTCCAGATCCTATCTTGAATAGCCAACCAAGCAAAGAATTTGATCTTCAGAGGAGCCCAAACTTTCCAAACCATGTGATCCATTGGGGACAAGGTTAAGCCAAGAAACTGCGCTTTATAAGCACTGGCTGCCGAGTACATCCCATCATTGGAATGCTTCCAAGTGATGTCATCTTCCCGATGCTCCTCAAGATGGACGTCATCCAAAAGCATCCAAAGAGTGAAAAACTCTCGAATGTGGTCTCCGGTGACGACGTTGTTGTAGCTGATTTTGAAGATCCAACGTCCTCTCTAACAGCCTCCCTGACCTTCCAATTCTTCCTTCTGGAGGCCTCATAGATGTGCGGGGCGATCTCCTTGGGCTTACGGCCAAGGAGCCAAGGAGAATCCCAGAAAGGCGTTTTGGCTCCGTTGCCCAGAGTAATGGTGGTGGAGGCATAAAAGAAGCTGAGATCGTCCTCCGTACAAGGGTTGCCAAAACCAACCCACAATCTGTGTGGCTCCTTCCATTCGTACCAAGGCCACCTAAGGCGAAGGGCACGCGCAAATTTTTCAGAGTTAAGCACCCCAAGGCCACCATACTCCTTCGGCCTACAAACCGTGTCCCACTTCACTTTGCACTTGGCACCCGTAGTCTTGTCGGCACCTGACCAGAGGAAAGCCCGTTCAATCTTGGTCAGACTCTGAAGAGTGCTTTGAGGCACGACGAGCGGCGTGATTGAGAACACCGCTTGGGAGCAAAGGACTGACTTGACAAGGGCCGTGCGCCCCATAGTTGTGATGTTTTGGCCTTCCCAAGTAACCAATTTGCCGGCCGCCTTGTCTTCGAGATACTGGAAATCCACCCGCTTGAGTTGCCAGACCGAGAGCGGGAGGCCTAAGTATTTGACCGGGAAGGACGCACGGGTGGCCGGTAAGTTCCCAAGGATGGGCTCAAGATGAATGTGGGCGCACCTAATTGGCATGACCGAGCTCTTCTGAAAGTTGCAACAGAGGCCCGTAACCTCGCCAAAGCCTCGCAAGATCGCTGCAAGGTTGTCAATGTCCTGCTTGAAAGGAGCCACAAAGACGGCCGCATCATCAGCATAAAGTGAAGTCCGCATCTCAGCTCCCCGGCCCCGGACCTTGCGAAGGAGACGTTTCCTTGTTGCCAACTCAAGGATTTTCTGAAGCGGGTCGATCGCAATGACAAAGAGCAGGGGGAAAGGGGATCCCCCTGCCGAAACCCGCTGCCGTGCTTGATGGGTGGCCCTGGCAGACCGTTGAGAAGGATGCTGGAGGATGAAGTCGAAAGAAGAGCAGCAACCCAAGCACGAAATCTGCTGGGAAACCCAAGCCGTTGAAGAAGCTCCAGGAAATATCCCCACTTCACAGAGTCAAAAGCCTTCTTGATGTCAAGCTTAAAGAGGAGGGCAGGAGTTTTGCACTTATGTAACCTCCGCGCGAAGTTCCTCACATACATGAAGTTGTCATGGATACTGCGCCGCTTGATGAAAGCGCTTTGAGCGTTTGAGACAAGACCATCCATAAGAGGGGCAAGCCGGAGCGAGAGGATTTTGGCGATGATTTTGGCAATGGAGTGAATGAGGCTAATGGGCCTATAGTCAGAAATGCCCTCAGCCCTATCCTTCTTGGGCAAGAGAACAACGTTGGCAGAGTTGAGCCAGTGGAGCTCGTCAATGTGAAGGGAGTCAAAGCGTTGGACCACCCTCATGGCCGTATGCTTGATGAGCCCCCAACTCCTCTTAAAGAACAATCCCGTGAAGCCGTCAGGGCCAGGCGCTTTATCGGAAGGCATGTCCTTGATGGCCTCCCAAACCTCCTCTTCAGAAATGGTGGCATCGAGGCCGTGCAAATCATGGGGCTCAATGCCTAGCTCCTCCCAATTAAAGTCCTTGCCGCTCGATCCCCTTCTCCCCATCACCTCATGAAAGTGGTCGTGAACGATCTTCTTTTTTTCTTTGTGCTCGGTTACCCAACCATGCCTGTGATTAATAGGAGACCGGGGGTTAAGCCAGGCCAACCGCCCTCTCTTGCTTCACTCCAATCAGATGTACGCTTGTTCTGGTGCCTCCCATTTCAACAAGACTCTTTCTGTTTCCGGTCAAGCCCGCCCACAGCCACTGACCGAGCCACGATGATGTAATTACCGTAAGGCTTACCACTTCCAAAGTAAGAAATATAGTATGGTCAGGTGACGATTTATAGAAACAAACACAATTGTGCGGTTCCCTGTGCACACCAACACATGCACCTGTCAGCATAATTTAATTATTTGTACTAGTGCAGGTTTCGTCACTAAAGCCACGAGTTGCTCAGTTAGTTAGGAAAACCGAGCGAAAACCAGATTGCCCAGTTAATCATGAAGAACCGGATGAAAACCCTCACAACCTCTGAACCGCATTGGAGTTGCCCTTACGATTGGAAACTTAGTCTGGGTTCCAAACAAAAATGTATGAAAAGAAGGAATCATGTAAACGCACTCCAAATCAAATTTGTTGCATTCCTGATGCGAATTGATCATAATCTGGACTCCTGGGCAGCCAACCACCGCCGTGCACAGCCAGCCAACATGCACGCATCATCCATGGAAAGCAGTCACACGACTTGCATCAATGGCCAGCGCGGGTGCTCGAGCAGGAAACCACGACCGCGCGTGGCACATCAGCGGCCGCGGGCCACGCAGCAAGAACGCGAGTGCAGCGCAGGATCGCCAGAGCAGCCAACCGCGTCCGTGTGAGTCACCGCAGGTCACGCCGCGAGGATGTGAGTCCAGCGAAGGACCGGCCAAGCAACCACCGTACCAGCGCTCGCGCGACAAGCCCGAGGCACCATCTAGTTGAAGATGATGAAGATGTCGATAAAGTAGACGCGTGTTGTAGTTGATAGATGGTGGTGGGCAACACAAACCGATTTTATACCGGAAACCAAAAAAGAACACCGACAATCGATCGGCGAGAGAGAAAAATTCAATCAACGGATCGGGAAAATGACTCTCTAAGGCAGCCGTTCAACATGATCGGCGGAGGAACCCTAGGTACGGCGGCGCGGCCCCCGGCGGCGGTCATGGAGGCCGACCGCCCCGGGGGCGGCGTGCGGGGCGGAAGCAGCGGGCGACGGTCAGGGTTGGATCAGTTAGGCTGATATCATGTTAGAATGAAGAGAGAGGGATATTGATGGAATTGTTGATTATTGCTTGAGCTTCATAGGCATACATATAGGAGTATATGATCATCTTGGATAACAAGACAATGTATAATAAATTTTACGCTATCCTATATTTTCTAAATAAATATTATACTCAACACCCGGCCTTGCCGGTACGGTGCCAGGAAGGAGCAGTGAGTGGACTATGTGATGCTGCATGTTCGCTTTTACGAATTACTACGGATCATTACTCCATTTAAATGTTTCTCTCTTGGCTATTTGGATGTGGCGGTTGTAGCTAGGCTAGCTTTTATGTGCAAGTAACAAGAATGGTCCTGGTACTTTGCGTGAACAATTTTTTTACTACTTTTCTAAAAGTTCAAATTTTGTTGTCATGCAGATATTTAATTAGTAAGAACTCAGGTACTGCCTTCCCGCACAGGTACGTGCCCACGCCCGGTTCCACGCTGCTGCAACGTTCCACCGTCTAATGCACGCCGTACGGTATGATCAATCGTATGTGTTGTGCCAAATTTCTGTCTTCAACGATCAAGCAACGGGCTGTAGTGGCGTCGTCCCTTCGGATTATAGCGTCGCCGCTCAAAGGTTCGTTCCGTGATTGCATCGACCCACGCGCTGACGCTACGTCGTCCTTTTGGACCGTAGTGTTGTGGCCCGCGGTCCACCACCGCCCTGAGGCCGTCCACTTTAGGCCATCCCTGTGGCTGCATCGACCCTCGCGCTACCGCTGTGTTGTCCCATCGGGCCGTAGTGAGTGTGGCATGCGGTCCATGCCGCCGCTCCGTGGTTGTTCCCGCGGCTACACAGACCCGCGCGCTGCCACTGCGTCGCCTCTACGAGCCGCAGTGCCGCGGCCCACGGTCCACCGCCGCCCTGAGGTTGTCCGCTCCAGGCCATCCTCGTGGCTGCACCAACCCTCGCATTGCCGCTGGGTTGCCCCATCGGGCCGTAGCGAGCGTGACACGCGGTCTCTGCCGCCGCCATGTGGTCTTCCCCGTCGTCGCCCTGACCCGCGCGCTGCCACCGCGTCGCCTCTTCGGGCCATAGCGCCACGGCACACGGTCCACTTCGCCGTCCTTGCGCGTCGACTTCTGTGTGGTATGCGCCGCGCCGCCTTCCTAGGCACGGGAACGCCATCGTCCGCGCTGGTCTTCGTCATGCTGCTTGGTTCTTTCTCGCCTACTTCAAGCACCACCGCCGCACTACTAACCTAGCTGCCGCCACCTCATCTGGACGCCGCCATTCTTCTTCCCAATCCACGGCGTCTACCTCGACACTGGCCATCCCGACTCTACATCGACCACGGCGTCCCTCGCCCGACTACCTCGACCACGGCTATACCATCCTATGCTCTCGGCTACATCGACATCGGCTTAAAGGGCTATCACTTTGCTTGAGCAACCTCGTCGGTTTTTCACTCCAGCCATGACTTTCGCGATCCATCGACCGTTACGACTGTGGGGGGTGTCCGTCGGCTTGCTTTCGGATTCTTCTCCAGTCTCACCATCTGCGTCGCTACCGTTGTGACTGCGGGGGATGTTGAGTATAATGTTTATTTAGGAAACATAGGATGGCGTAGAATTTATTCTACCTTGCCTTGTACTCCAAGATGATCATGTACTCCTATATGCATGCCCAGAAAGCCCAAGCAATAATCAACAATTCCACCAATACCCCTCTCTCTTCCTTCTAACACCGGGCAGCTTTTCAGGGTCGCTGAGTGCTTGCTCTGCCCTTCCACCGGCTTCTGTAGCTAGAAGGAGAACAGGGAATGAACCATGCCAGCATCCCTCTCTTTGTTCCCTCCACGTACATGTATCACTTATCCCGGTGCCCTCCATTCCAACAATGCTCTGGAAAGTCTCTTTTCATCAGGCAATGATGCACTACTGAAACGCTTATCGCCTTCTGAAGATAGAAAGATAAGATGTCTGGGCTACAATTTATAAGCGCTTATCGCCTTCTGAAGATAGAAAGATAAGATGTCTGGGCTACAATTTATAAGCGTGCACACACACAGGCATGCAACACCCATCTCCTGTCAACACATATAGGGTCCTTGATTATAGCATTAATTTGGTCTCTTGAGGACACATACTACACTTGCTTTAATTTGGTAGTCAAAACCAAACAATGTTGCCAGCTATCACATTTTATTTGTACCAACAATATTATTTGCTCTTTTCATCAGGCCATCATGCACGCGTCTATATATACATACAGAAGATGTGGATTTTCTCTCGTTCTCAATTCTCTCACATTCACCTACATGATTGTGTCAGTCATTGTACTCCACATTGACAGCGATGAGGTGCATGAGCAAACTGTTCCCATTATCATGTTGACAGAAAAGATTAACCTTAAGGATACAGACACGATAGAGCTTGAGAATAGAAGGTGTCGGAAAGAAATTTTCTAGCAATATGGGACACTCTGGTGGGGTCAATGCATACATTAGGGTTCTTTCTTCCTTCGCCTTCTTCTTTCCATCTCCTTCATCACGATCAACGCTGCAGACCGGTAATGCCTCTGCTAAACATCCCATGATCGGTCTCGAGACTTTAGTAATCCCCAAGATTCTGATAACTAACGATCAGGGATCGACCAAGATCCGAAAGTTTACGGCGCCAAATTCAGGGATAGGAAAATTGGGGTTTGATTTAGCTTACCCCTGTAAGTTCAAGGTTTAAAACATATTTACCTTTCAAATTTTGTACTGTTTTGAGCAATACTGGACAATCGAAATGGTGCTCATTGTTTTTCTCTCTTGTTACTCATTGTTTTTTCTTCTTGTTACTTGTTTCATTTCTTCACTCGTTTGATACAGTGCAGTGGCATTGGAAGCACCTATCTCCTACAAAAACATCTGACGAAATGGGACAAAGCAAATGTATAGATAAGCTAGTTTAGCAGAGATAACTGGATAGATGACACTCCAATTCCGAGTAAATAGTATAAAACTACTATAATTCGGGTTGGGGTTTCAAAAGCTACCGGAATTTGTTTTCGCTGATAACTACCAAGTGAGGGGTCGGCTGTTTCAAAAACCTCTAATCGTCTAGTGCTTTACTATTGATCGTGATTATGACAGTTGGGGCCCGCATGTAAGAAAATTGATTGTCTGACTGTTTGTTTGACCATGAACTGACATGTGGGGCCCACATGTCAGTGTCCCTTTGTCATAATCTAATAAAAAATCAATAAAGCACTTGGGTCCCTATAAACATTTTTCTAAAAGCAATCAGGTCCCCGAAGACTTAAAGAAAGAAAAAGCAATCGGGTCCCTCCCGTGCTCAAGATTGAGAGGAGCTGCGCCACTGCAGAGCTCCCTCACATGCCCGTCGGCGTCCAGTGTGCGCCGCCGTGGAGCTCCCTTCGGCCGCTGCCTCCTCCTGCCGGCGAGCTGCGCCTGGAGCCGCGTGAAGTCCCAGCCGCGCGGCCTCTCTCTCTCCTCCCTCTTCTTGGGCGCGGTGGCCCGAGCCCCTGTCCATGACGCTCGGCTCGCGGCAGTGTGTGCTCCTAGGCGCGTCGGCCTGAACCCTGGCCATGGCGCGTGGTGGCCCTTGCTCCTTGCTCTTGGGTGCGAGAGCCCGTGCTCCTGGGCGCGGCTCGCGGCGGCCCTTGCTCTTGGGCGCGGCGTGTGGTGGAGGTGGCCGTCAGTGAGTGGTGGAGGTGCTGGAGCTCGGGCCTTCGCCGGGAGGAGACGGAGAAGAAAGAGACAGGAGGAGAGAAGAAAAGGTAGGAGGAGGAAGAAATCTTACATGTGGGTCCCACAATAAGTTAATGGTCAAACAAAACGATCAACAAATGGATTGTTTAAGACTGGGCTCGACTTGTCAGAAACCAGTTTAAAATGTTAGTAATGAGGAATTTGGGTTTTTTGAAACAGCCGACCCCTGTGTTGGTAGTTACCAGCGGAAAAAAAATCAAGTAATTTTTTAGAACCCTGACACGAATTGTAGTAGTTTTATGCTATTTACTCCTCCAATTCCATCCAAAAATGCCTGTTATACTCATTTGTTGTACGTTTCACATGAATACTTCTCATATTTTTCAATTCACACTGTATTTCTCTATGGCCCAAATTCTTGTCCACTACTGCTATCTTCCCTACACCACCGGGTTGTCTCTCCCACTAGCCACCACCCCCTGACGTGGTGACGCCTTTTGTCGACTGGACCATACCTTCGCCATGGACCATACCTACATCATACCCAAATTGATCATTGAAGCCAAAGGAAATTCAACATGTTGCTATCGAACCAATGCATATTTTTGCAGTACCTTGATCAACCCCTATATGTTCTATGTGTTGAAACTAGCGACATCCTCGGAAATTTAATGTATTCAACAAACATCGAAGTTTGATTTTGTTTGGATCTGGCATCAACAACTTACTGGTCCATCTGGTCTTTCTAATGAAATTCTTACTAACGCCCTCCCTTTCTCAAAATCATCAACATTCATATTTATAGCAAGCCCATACATACTCTCCCAAAAACTATGATTTTCCTGTTTACTGATCTTCTAGCTCGACTATCTATCTTTTTAGTGACATGATCGACAATAACTATATATTGAGATTAAAACTGTGATGTGTAGGGTGTGGACACTTCAAAGCATGACCATGTGAGAGTACTGATGAAAGAGGTGTATATATGGCTGGGTTAGGTTGGTCGAGCTATTACTTCAGATTTAGGAGGTAAGTGGGGTTCACAAGCCCCTCAATAGCAACTTGTTCGATGAGAGAAGCGTTTCAGGCGCGAGGTATTTGGAGTGGGGCTAAGAAGTATACCAACTACATTATGTTGTGCAGTGTGTTAGAGCCAATCCAAATGTTCCTCTTTTTTTTGGGGGGGGGGGGGGGGGGGGGGGGGGGGGGGGGGGGGTAACAACAGGACAATGCTGCATATATTTTTTTTATTGATTTTCAAATAAATAATACAATGTTCAAAGAACAAAGACAAACAAAGGAAAAGAAAAGTATACAGGTATAAATATACAACAACAAGGAAAACCTCTATCTAAAAGCCTTAACCCAATTCTCAAAGTTGTTATATTCCTGTTGTTTGGCTCTGAAGATGATCCACTTTAGTTCCTCCTTAAATATTTTCCTACGGGCCTAGAGGTTAGGAGGAATGCCTTTAAAGGTAAAGTCATTTCAAGTGTTCCAAATAGCCCAAGCAGCTAGGATGATAATTTCCAAGGAAAATAAGCATTAAGCAACTGCTTGAGGTGTTCATTTGTAGTTGATGCAAAACAGAGAGTGTTGGTCAAGGATGATTAATTGCGTTGCTCCTTGTTGTGAGGCCAGAGGAGCCGCCACCCCCAGACGTGGAGGTCTAGCTCCTTGTTGTCGTACGTGGCTTCTTTTTCGTTTGCGGACTACAACTCGTGTGGCACTGGGGCTAAGACAGAATGAGGCGTTGACGCAAGGGACTGGTATGCATGCATCGACTGGTCAACATATACTCAAGCGACTAGAGCAGCAGATTAGTATAGCACTGCTTATGTGTAACCAGCTATGTACGTACCGACCCTGCTTTGGCTTAAGAAGGAATACAACAAACATTCAAAAGAGAAACAAGCCCTTTTTTTGGAAAAGGAGGCTTGCCCCAGCCTCTGCATCGGAACGATGCATGCAGCCATCTTATTAAAAAGTCTCGAAGTAGATTACAGCTCACAAGCGGAGCAAAAAGGAAAATAATGTGAATGCTTAATATCACAACCGGTATGACAATGAAAAGAGAAACAAGCCTAACAAAGAATTGTAGTGGATGTTTAGTCTACTGCAGCAAATGTTCTGAAATAAGCTACTATGTTTTGTGAAATGAAAGAAACATAAGAAACTAGCTAGAGAGTTGGTCTTTTACAAGATGATTGTATCGATCGCATAGTGTGTAGGCTATACGTATACACTACATTGTTTCCCTTTATAATGAGTTGTGTGCATCTTTTGATGCAGAGGCCAGGATCATCCTCATTTTCGAAAAACGGAACTCACACCCTCCTTGGAAATGGCATCAAATCCGTCCCTCACTCGCTTCCACCCTCACTAGATTTCAATCGAGATGAACATCGTTGAAGTGAGGAATAGGACGAGGGTGTTGTTTATCGGATTTACGATGGGGGGGGTTGTTTATCGAACAAGCGGATTGAGGGGCATTAAGCGTTGTAAGTCAAAAAAAAATCTCGGTCCAATCCAATTCATCCCCATGGGGAGAGGATTGACGAACAGAACAAGGCCTGAAGCTGCTGCTTTTTGAGGGATCCTCTCAATCCATGGGAGTAAGTGGAGTAGCCCTTGTTCAATTCTTTACTACATCATTTCTGTTGCTGGGGTGCATGAGCTAACTACGTTTTGTTTTATTTGGGAATGCAGATGCTGGTACCGGCCGACCTGCTGGCTTGTGATTTTTTAGCCGCCATGATGGGCCTGGCTTACAGGAGATAGCCCACATGCTGTGGTCTATAGGTCAGTCCAAGAAATGAAGGAGTTTGAAAGGAAATGTTAAGGGGCCAAGCTGGAAGGAAATGTTTAAAGTTTATAAGAAATTTAGGCATTACTTAATATGTAAGTTATGTTATAAACAATTTACTTAAACATATTTCTATAACTATGTGGGTGGGTGGGTGGGGGGCTTGGCCCCTCCAACAGAGGAAAGCTCTGCCCTAATTCCAAGGGAACTGAACACATGGTCTTTGACCTACCTATTGTAGTATAGCAACACTCGTCCTTTTGGCATTTGAGATGGCCAGGTCACGTCGATCCAACATCGAGTCACCGAAAATTGGGTGCAGGGTGACATTCGAGCTGCAGCAATAGCTTGTCGTCCAATGGAAGACAATCTCCTGCAGCCTGCCAATCTCAAAGCAACATGGTGGACCCCGGAAGCCTAGAAGCTCAAAAGCTCGGCAGACAGCATGACAGCACACGACCCCAAGTTAAGCTCTGTGAAAGCACTCCTTTGGCCCAAGGATAATTCATGCTCCACGCATGTTATTTTCTCGAATACTCACAGCGTGCATATCATATTATATAGAATAGAGGGGCCGGTAAAGAACCCAAAACCACCGTTGATGTTACATAAAACTGCATACATCAACAAGTGACGACCTCAAGGCAACACACTACCAAGTGCCAATAGTATCACATCCACCGTAATTGCTCTAGATAAGAACTACTCGCGTCTCGTCCACCTTAGTAGCTCCACGAAGAGATCGTCAAGTTCCCCTTTGAACAATCCTACCTGTTGCCACTTGCCAACTTCTTCTTTCTTTCGCTACCCTCGCAGCCACCATGGCAAGAGAGGGGGATGCTCCATCAAAAACAATTGAGTTTTGATGCTTCCATAGTTCCCATGGTGTAAGAGTGAAGAGGACCCATAGATCCTTAGGCTTGTACTGCGCGGTGGCCCTCTGAACGCACCATAGCTTTAAAGTGTCATGCACTGTGGGCGTCCTGTCCGGTCTACCGAGAGTTGTGCACAATGTCCTCCATATGGTCCTCGCAAACACACATGTCAGCAGGATGTGGTCTAGGGTCTCCTCTTGTGCACAAAATGGGAACGCGTCAGGGTGTGCTAATCCTTGCTGCGCAAGGCGGTCGGTAGTCCCGCATCTGTTCTTCATGGCAAGCCAACTAATAAAATGGCATCGAAGAGGCGCCCTAGATTTCTATGCGAACTCGCGGTTGTGGCCACCTCTCTTCCAGCAAACTTCGCGGTGTATGCCAAACGGACCAAAAACTGGCCATCATCTTCCCGTGCCTAAGAGATGGCGTCTGGGGTTCCTTCTATTAATTCAAACCGGTCCACCCGCTGCCATAGAAGTATGTATTGCGTAGGGCTTCGAACCCCATGTTAGGACCCACCAGCCTCCCAAGATCCCGTGACAAGTGCATGTGCATCATGAACCCTGCGAGCAGCCCTTGTGCGTTGCGGGATGGTAGCATATAGCGTCGGTGAAGGTCCTCCACACGTGCACCATCAATCCATTGATCTTCCCTGAATAGGGTCTCTCTACCATCCCCAACCATTGCCCGTGTCACCGGCCTAAATAGGGCCATCGATTCCTTCAGGACAGTTATAATGAAATCCTTCCACGGTCTTTCTTGATCTACTATTTGCAGCCACGGCCATCACGATTGCATGAGTGAATAGCATAAAACTACCACTCTTCGCATTAGGTTCCAAAATACTACATAAATTTGTTTTTGAGTAATACCTACCAAAACCAGCGTCGGCTGTTTCAAAAAACCTAAAGTTCCAAGTGTTTTACAATTGATCACGGTTGTAACAGTTGGGGCCCGCATGTAAGACAACTAATTGTTTCATAGTTAACTGACATGTGGGGCCCACATGTCAATGTCTCTTACTCTCTAAAACACTCATATAATTTTTTTCTTCAACCCCTTGGTTCTTTTACAAAATAAAAAGTGTGTGCTTATTTTTATAGAATAACCCCTACAAATATTTAAAAAAGCAATCGGGTCCCTGAATATTTTTAAAAAGCAATCCGTCTAGAAAAATCCCGCCAGCCATCCCCGTATCAGGTCGTCGTCGCGCACCATGGTGCCACCTGGAGACGCTGCCGCGAGCCATGGGGCACTGCCTGGGTCGCCGCCAACCTCCTCCTCTCCCGCGAGGCCGGCGAGAACCGGCACAGGAAGCACCGCCGCGCGCTACTCCCTCCTCACCCGCTCTGGCCCTCCATCATCATGTGGGAGGCCATTCTCCGGCCAGAGCGGCATCGGTGCACACCATGGAGGTGTGCACCGCCGCCGTTTTGGAGGTCGTGCACCGAGAAGAGTGTGTCACCGCATGCCATGCAAGGGCCCGTGCCCGGAGGCCGAGGGTCGCATACTTCGCACGCACCTCATACTAGTGCAGGAGGCCACCTCTTCTCCGGGCAGAATTATGCTCATCGCCATGGTAGCTAGTGGCTTTGGTAGGGGGTAGTGGGAGGGGCGACCAGGAGAAAGAAGGGGAGGGGAGGAGGAGGGGCGGTCGGGGGAAGGAGAGGGGTAGCTCGCAGCTCCGGTAGTGGGCCGGCTGTGACTCATGCGAAGGAGGCTGGTGCATGTCTGGTGGGCTCGAGCAGCCATAGCTCGTGCAGAGAGAGAGATACAGGAGGAGAGGGAGAAGAAAGAAAAGAGAAAGGAAGAGATAACTGACATGTGGGTCCCGCATGTCGGTTAATAGTCAAATAAAGGGTCAAATAGATGGTTTGTTTAGATGCGGGCCCGACGTGTCATAAATCGGTTTATTTTCTTAGCAACGGGCAGTTTGGATTTTTTTTAAACAGCCGACGTCGGTTTTGGTAATTATTAGTCAAAAACAAATTTCTGATAGTTTTTTGGAACCCTAACGCGAAAAGTGGTAGTTTTATGCTATTCACTCTGACTGCATAGCTATATTCAACCATATAAGGCTCGGAACACCCAAACCACCTGCCCATCTAAGGCTCCATGCATGTTCTACTACAGCTCATGTTGTAGACTGTACCTCTAGTAGAGAGTCGGGAAGAGATGATGCTCTAAATAAGAAATTAGTAAATACTACTATATTCTGATTGGCATAACTGCATATCCATTGATCGAAAAATAATCATCACCGGTTTGGTGATTCCAAATGTGGAAGTGAGGGGCACAAGGCAAACTATATATGTTTAGAAGGGAAAATGAGACTATCTTAGAAGAAGTTGTTCCTGTTGGGGTTTACTGTGGAAGGTTTTGAACAGGTTGGTGGGATTGACTCTATGATTGATATTGAGGATGATGAGGAAGAAGGTGAAGATGTTGATGGTGCTGAGGAAGAACAAGAAAGAAATGGTGAAGGATCCCCAAAAGGTGACTTGGAGAACTTATATGATGGTGATATGGTCATTGATGAACTAGATAAAGCTAACATATCCTCTCATGGAAAGCCTAGCCCATCCACTGGGAAAACAGTTGATGCTATTTCTCATACTGCAGTATATTCTGACTCTGAACATGAAAATTTCATTCTCGAGTGTGCTACCTCTGGTAAGTGTCTTCCTCCTGGCTCATTTTCTATTCATGTTGGCAAAAAAATTGTGCCTTGCCTGGGTTCCACCTCCCCTCCTCCTATGAGTGAGATAATGATCTTATCTGATAGCAATTTAGAACATGGAGTGGGTGCTGGGGTTTGTACCCCTATGAGGACTGGGATAAAATTGTTAGCTAATGGTGAGAAGTCTAAGAACATTGAGTGCTGCAAGGATCTACTGAAGTCTATTGATATGGTCGAATCTGATGATGAAGAGACAAATGAAGAACAGATTGTGGTTCTCCCTCCTGAAGCTATACATGTGCCGCAATCTGATACTCTGAAGAGATATTTAATTGATTCACTAAACCAAGTTCATGAGAGTGAGCCTGTCCGTTCCAAGAATCCTAAGTGGGGGCAGTCTTGGCCCAGAAGCCTTTCACTAGGAGACATGGTAATTTGAACATCATGGTGAAAGCTGATGCATACAAGAGGAAGCAAAACCTGGAGATCCCAAAAACATTCAAAGGTAAATCTTTCTCTACTGTTGACCCTTCCTCTTTGTGTGAGTAGGCTAGTAAAGTTATTTTGGTAACTGGTAATGATGAGACTAGTAAGCATGCTATTATTGAGGATTTGAACGTTAGAGAACAAGAAACATGTCCGGCTTTTGCCAGTAATAATCCTGAAATTGTCCTACGTGATAGTTTAGAAGTAGATCAAGTAGAGTTAGTTGGGACTCCAGTTAGGTTGTCTTAAACCAGTGGGCACTGCTGATGTTTTAGGGGAAACTCCTCTTGTCCTTACTAAATTTAAGCCTTGTGGCTTGTCTCACTCATTCAAAATATCCTAATTATGATAGGTATTATTTGGAATATTAGGGATCTTGGTCAACCTGGTAAATTTCAGTGCCTATGTGACACCATTGCTAAAACTAATTTTGATTTCATTGGTTCCCAAGACACTAAGAGGGAAGTTATTAATACTAAGGGTATCCTCAAGGCTTTAGATAGATGGGTAATTTTACCATGCATTTCTTACCTGATGTCAATGCTGCTGGTGGCATTTTACTTGGTCTCGGAAAGATTTATTTGAGGCTATTGGTTTTATTAATAATAGGTTTTCCATTAAGGCTACTATCAAGAATAAAAATTATGGTTTTATTTGGCACTTAGTGGTGGTTTATTGGTCTACTTACCTAGAATTTAAGATGGACTTTATTGCAGAACTTCATGATATTATGGACACTCCTACCTATCCCATTTTGTCGTGTGGGATTTTAATTTGTGTAGAAGTGATTCTGATAAAAGTAGTGGGCTCGTTAATCAGCAAATTACTTTTATGTTCAATGATTGGGTAAATAGGTGGGGGATTTTGGAAATTTATGTTTCCAACAAAAGCTTCACCTGGTCCAACAACCAAGATAATCTCATTTTTGTTGTCCTTGATAGGGCGGTCACTTCTGTGGACTAGGACTCCCATTTCCCTTTGTCTTCTCTCACTCCTCTTCCTAGGGTTGGAAGTGATCATACCCTACTGGTATTGGACACTGGGCCTAGGAGGTTCTCTTGCCCTAAGATGTTTAGGTTTGAGAAATGGTGGCTCTCTCAACCTGGCTTTGACCAGATGGTTAGGAATTTTGTTTCTTCATCTGAGTCTTCCATTGATAACTGGCTGCTAAAACCAGAATCCTTGGAAAGAAAACTAAGGGGTGGAATATTAATGTGGAAGCTTCCATTAAGAAAAAAGAAAGGCTCTCCTTATGGAGTTTGATATTTTGGACATTTTATCTGAGTCCCAGCAATTATCTGTGGCTAATTTTGATAGGATGAAAAAGATCAAAAGTGATTTAGATGTTATCTAGAAAAATGAAGACAGTGCCTTTTGGCAGAGATCCAGAGATAGGAAAATCTTGGAAGGTGATCGTAATAATGCCTATTTTCATGCTCTTGCTAACCATAGGCACAGGAAAAATCACCTTCCTGAGTTGGTGGGTCCTGGAGGTGTTGGGACATCCACAACTAACATCTTGGATGTTGCTACCTCATTCTACAAAGATTTTTTGCCTTTGAACCTAAACCTGACATCCATCTAGATGCTGAGTTTTGGTCCGAGGGAGAAATGGTCACTGATGCTGAGGAAGAATTTAGAGAGATCCTTTTCTGAGGGTGAGAGTTAACAAGCTATCATGAGCTCTTATGCCAATGGTGCCCCTGGCCCTGATGGCCTTTCTTTTCTGGTTTATCAGACCTTTTGGGACCTGATTAGGGATGATTTCATGTAGTTGGTTAGGGATTTTGAGAATGGGGTGCTCGATGTATATAGACTCAACTTTGACATTATTACCCTTATCCTTAAAGTTTCCCATGAAGGACATGAAGAACTTTAGACCTATTAGTTTGAGCAATTGTGCTGTCAAAAAATTTCCAAAGCTATGGCTACTAGGGTTTCCCCTTTATGTGACAGACTCATTTCTTCTAATCAAACTGCATTTATTAAAGGGGGGTTTATCCTTGAAAGTGTGGTAATGGCTCGTGAGGTTATTCAGGATGTTCATAGGTTTGGGTCTAGCGGTTTGATCTTCAAACTTGATTATGAGAAAGCCTATGATAGGGTGAGTTGGGACTTTTTGAAGAAAATGCTCCTTTCTAGGGGCTTTGGTGAGAAATGGATTGGGTGGATTTATAGTACTTTAAACAAGGTACATTCCAGGTTAGGATTAATGATACAAATGGCAGGCATTTTGTGGCGGGGGAGGGGGGGCGAGGGCTGAAGTAGGGTGACCCTCATTCACCTCTGTTGTTCAACCAGCTGGTGGCTGATGTGTTCTCTAAAATGCTATCTAAAGCTGTCAACCATGGGTTGATTGGTGAGCTTCTACCTCAAGCTATCCCTGGTGGGGTAATTAGTTTACAATATGTTGATGATACTATCCTGTTTCTCCAGGATTCTTTAGATTATGCTAGGAATTTGAAATGGATCTTGACTTGTTTTGAGAAACTTTATGGTTTGAAAATCATTTTCCAAAAAACTGATATGCATACTATCCATGTTTCTGATGCCATGTCCAAGGAATTTGCTCGGGTTTTTTGCTCTCGGTTTGGGGAGTTCCCACTTAAATATTTGGGGGTCCCCCGACATTTTAAAAAACTTAGGAGGGAAGACCTCCAACCTATAATAGACAAAATCATCAAAAAATATTGCTGGTTGGCTTGGTAAAAATCTCTCCTAGAGGGGCAAACTAATTCTTTTAACCACTTGTATTGCAAGTATCCCTACTTATCGCATGTCCATTATGAAATCCCCTAAATGGGCCATTGAGGCCATTTCCTCCCAAATGTCTCATTTTTCTGGGGCAACATGGGGGATATCCATAAATATCACTTGTCTAAGTGGGGGCTTATCTCCAGGAAGAAAGAATTTGGAGGTATGGGGGTCCCCAATCTCAAAGAGTTTAATATGGCATTGCTTGCTTCTCAGGGGAAAATATTCTATGATGGTAGAGACAATGACTTGAAGAAACTCCTTTGTTATAAATATACATCTAATAAACACAACAATTTTTGGGCCAACCCTGGCCTGGGCTCTCCTTTTTGGAAGAGTGTTTAAGGACTTTTGATGCTGCAAAGATTTGTATAGACGGCCTCCTAGGAATGGGGAAAATATTGCCTTCTAGCATGATATTTGGATTGGGGAATGCTCTTTGAAAACTCTATACTAGGATCTGTTTGATATCTGCTAGCAGCAAGATGCTACACTTGCTCAAGTGTGGGATGGTGAATGCCTACACCTTACTTTTAGGAGGTGTTTTGATGATCCTACTATGGCTAGTTGGTTTAGTTTGGTGAATTTGGTAAAGCATTTTGCTCCTTCATCTAATGTAGATAGACATTTTTGGGCTCTTGAGCCTTCTAGCCATTCACTATCAACTCTTTCAACAAGATGATTAACTTTGGTGGAATTTCTTCTGACACCAAAGATTTTATTTGGAAAATTATAGTTCCCCAAACATTCATGTTTTCTTTTGGCTGATGTTTAATAACAAAAGTTTAACAAGGGATAACCTGGCCAAGAGAAGACATGTAGTTGATTTGTCATGTGTGTTTTGCAGTGAGCCTGAATCCATTCAACATATTTTCTTTGAGAGTATTGTTACTAAGGAGATTTGGTCAATTATTGCTGAGTCTTTTGGTATCTATGTACCTGATTCCTTTATGTCTTTATCTTCTTTTCGGAAGCAAAAAAGTCTCGAGAGGCGGTTAACACTGCTACTTCTGCTACCTTGTGGAGCTTATGGCTTTTGCGCAACGATTTTGTCTTTCAGGGGCGAAAATGGCAAAGTATACGTTGTGTCTTGGATCTGGTGGGGGCAATGATCAGGCAATAGAAAATTCTATGTACAGGCGCCCAGGGTGCTCTTCTTCTCTGGTGCTTAAGGCTTTTAGATCGTCGAAGAGGGAAATTGCTTACGATAGCTGGAGTGGCTGATATCTGGTAGGGAGAACGTCTTGCATGCTATGATTTCAATGGCTTATCTGCGCATGTCATGTGTTCTTTACCCTGCGGCTGGAAAGATGTAATAGGGAAACTTTTTCTAGAACCCTTCTTAGTTGTATGTCCCTGTGAGGTACTTCAAACCCCTCTCATTTCAAAAATAAAATAAAGATAAGACTGGGCGATCCCCCCCCCCCCCCCCCCCCCCCCCCCCACACACACACACACACACACACCGGTGCATAGCTCCACCTCTAGGTGATTGTACGAGTATGCTATAGTGCTATTACATTCGAATATGTTGTTGTGGACCTGGAGCTGTATTGTTTTCAGATCTAGCACTTTGTAGAAGGTTCATGTGAGGATCTGTATGCTGAGACGTCAAATTGTGCATAGCTCCCACCGCAAAAAGAATGTTCATCGCTTTTGCGTAGGAATTCTCAAATCTGTAATGTGGACAAGCTGGGAAAACTGTGTGGTGCTTGCATAACTGTGTTCTAAGTTGAAAATGTGCAACAAGAGCCGGTGCAAACCACTAATGAACTCATCCTGATAGTGTCACATATCATTCCGGCCATACAAGTGTACAACTCCCTTGAAT
Source organism: Triticum aestivum (assembly GCF_018294505.1). NCBI lineage: Eukaryota > Viridiplantae > Streptophyta > Magnoliopsida > Poales > Poaceae > Triticum > Triticum aestivum. Next base: position 498,209,136 of record NC_057808.1, on the reverse strand, counting down.
TAGTATATCAAGCGCCTCCCTGGAGCTGGTAAGGCTGAAATTCATTTGCAGTGACATTTAGAAACTTTGGCAGCCTTTTGGATCTGCTCCTTGTGGTACAAACCTTCTACCAGCGGCGACAAATATTATGAATTCGGTAACAAGTTGCTAACACTGGCCCTTGAACAGATCTAGGGCATTCAAGAGTGAGGCATCAGTTACTGTATGCTTAGACAGTGTGGTTACTACTGCCCATTTTTCCATGGACACTCCAGAAAACAACATGCTTAAAGGACAAATAAACAGAGGATCATCCAAAGAGAAAACGAATGTTTTAAGGGATTACTTTTTGTTGAACAAAATAACATTTTACGGTATATATTAATGTAATGGTAGTATGAAACAGATCGCAGGCACTAGAATATACAACAGCAGTGCATCATACAGGCAGCCAATATTTTTGACGAAAACGACGAGCAAATGTGTGGAAATCGTGAAAGTGCATGTTATTATTAAGAAAATTAGTCACTTAAGTCTCATCAGCTAGAGGCCTTTCTAAGTTCCCATAACCCCAGCAACTGTAGGCTATCAGGAATGGGTCCTCTTTCTCTCTGTATTTGTTTCAGAGATGTGCAACTGAACTTATTCAGTCATCATCAAGCAACATAGTACGTGTTCTAGAATGTAGTGATCTCGGGTGACATAACCCACTAGAGGAATATGATTTTTTAGCTAGATAAGCTGGAAATTTGGTTTGGTGGTACTTGGCTTACACAAATATCTGAACCTGACCTCATACTACGCAGCAACACGTAAAATACAGGTTGGGGATACTCCTTGGCTTCTTCTCATCTTGCAACTCTGACTTTTAAGAGTTTCTAGTAACCAGACCAAGTGAATATGTCAGATTCAATGAGCAGTAAACACAATACGGGGGATTCATCCCACCACAGATGTAAAACTACATAGCATTGCAAAATCATGAACAGGCCGACAGAAATCATGAACGCTGGGATTTGGTATTACTTGACATACACGAATGTCTGAACCTGAAATCATACTATGTGACAGGTAAAATACAGGTTGGGGATGCTCCACGGCTCCTTCAGCTTGCAACTGACTTACTATTAAACAACGCCAGGTGAATTTGTCAGACAAACAATTGGTAAATACAACAATTCGTCCCACCCCGCAGATGCAAAACTCCATATAACAATGCAAAATCATGAACAGACGGACGGACAACAGAGAAAGAATTTACTGCAAGTCAGAGAGATTTCTGACATTTTTCTTAAAGCAGAACAGAACATTACTACATCGACACCATTACCTAAACAGCGATCACTAATTCTACTACGAAGCACTGGACAGTAATCGACTAAGCCTTCTTGGGGGACTTGGCGGCCTTCTTGGGCGACTTGGGCTCCTTCTCCGTCGTCTTCTTGGGGAGCAGCACAGGGTTGATGTTGGGCAGCACGCCTCCATGCGCGATGGTGACGCCGGCGAGCAGCTTGCCGAGCTCCTGGTCGTTCCGGATGGCAAGCAGCAGGTGGCGCGGGATGATGCGGGACTTCTTGTTGTCCTTGGCGGCGTTCCCGGCGAGCTCGAGCAGCTCGGCGGCGAGGTACTCGAGGACGGAGGCGAGGTAGACGGGGGCGCCCATGCCGACGCGCTGCGCGTAGCGGCCCTTCTTGAGGAAGCGGCCGATGCGGCCGACAGGGAACTGCAGCCCGGCCTTGACGGACCGCGCCACCGCCTTCTTCCTGGGGCCGCCGCCCAGCTTGCGCCCCACCACGTACTTCTTCGCCTTGGAGACGGCGCCGGTGGGTGAGGCGTCCATGGCGGCGGTGGCTCTGGTAGGAGGAGGTGCGGAGAGATTTGGCGCGATGAGAGATTTGAGAAGGCGGGAGTGCGTTGAGTTTGGACGACGGGTTTGGGCAGATATTTAAACGGCGCGGGAAGGGGGCAGTGTGGGGCCGTCGATCCGCGCGAACGGGCAATGGACGGTTGGATCGGTGACGAATGGACGGCTGCGATGTGGGCAGAGATGCCCCAGCTCAGCCTTTGTGGGCTGCGGCCCAGTTAGAGCCCCACGCCGGCAGAATGAAAAAATTTACGAACGTAGAGGGGCACGCGAGAACAACTAATTAACGAGCGCTCTTTTGGAAGCCTCGCAACGATCAGCGCCACTTGGCGCGCTCTTAGCCATTCGCCACGTGCCGCGCTCTGGGTGCTCCCTCTGAATTTTGTTTTTTTATTTGTCCGCCCGCGTTCTCGGCTTTTTAACGGGTTTTTTTCCGGGTTTTTTTGACGTTTTTGTTTTCCACCGGTCTTTCCTAGCTTTTTGATAAAAAAAATTGAAAAAAAAATTTGCGCAAAAAAACATGTTTCCTTTTTTTCCTTTCGCGAGAGTCACGGTTTTACTTCCGCGAGAGGCACGGTTTTGCTTTCGCGAGAGTCACGGCCGTGCCTCTCGGAAACGAAAAAAAAAACGTGTTTTCTGTTTTTTTTCTTTCGCGAGAGTCATGGCCGTGCCTCTCGGAAACGAAAAAAAACGTGTTTTCTGTTTTTTTTTGCGAGAGTCACGGTTTTGCTTCCGCGAGAGACACGGTTGTGCTTTTGCGAGAGTCACGGCCGTGCCTCTCGGAAACGGAAAAAAACACGTTTTCTGTTTTTTTCCTTTCGCGAGAGTCACGGTTTTGCTTTCGCGAGACGCATGGTTGTGCTTTCGCGAGAGTCACTGTCGTGCCTCCTTGGAAACGAAAAAAAAATGCGTTTTTTCTTCTTCTTTTTTCTTTCGCGAGAGTCACGGTTTTGCTTCCGCGAGAGGCACAGTTGTGATTTCGTGAGAGGCACGGGCGTGCCTCTTGCGGAAAGGGAAAAAACCCGTGCTCCCGGTTCTGTTTTTTCATCTGGTTTTTTTCGTCAGGTTTTTTTCGTGAAAAAATGTTCGTCAAAGCCTATCAACATGGGATCTAGTTTTGAAGATCTCGACACGAGGAATCCAATGGTGAAAGCGGTTCAAGATTTGGACGCACGTTTAAGAGATAAAACATTTTAAATAAACGGATCTACGAAAAAAGGGAAAACTCCCAGGTTGCGACAAGTGACGCACATGCAGCGCGCCACTTGTCGCAATCTGGGGAAGTTGGAGTGATCTTTGCAACGAGTACTCCTCAACTAGTGATTTTGGGGGCCCAAGTATGTCTGGAAGGTTGGGCACACCCTAGGTAGCTTCTAGGTATAAAGAGACAACAGCAGAGACAAAAGAGGTGGCTGAACTTGGAACTAACACTAATCAGTAGTAGGGTGTTTGATTAGTGGTGAGAGCAATGCACAAGTCCATTGAGTTTGATTTTTGGTTTTAGTGTGGTCGTCTGCTAAGGTGATCGCTTTGGCAAAGTTTTAGCTCAATTGGAGTGTCTAGATAGCACTTGCTTCACAAACAACCCCACTGGACAGAAAATGGAAAAATGGAGCTGTGCTTAAATGTTGTGATGGATCGACCCAAAATTTGGTGGAGGATGGTGTTTTGGGCATAGGAAGGCACCGTAAAAATTTCATACCATTTGGATAAATAAAAATGGCACTTCCTTCACAATGCTTCCCACTAGACAGAAACTTGGGAAAATTCTTGAGAATTATTGGATAGATGAAATGAGCTCAAAATTTGTGGAGGGAAGTTATATAGGTGGGAGAATGTTCTGGTAAAGTTCAAAAATTATAGAGCAATATAAAATATAGTTGCTTCACAAACTAAAAAAATATGACCAAACGCAAAGATTGGATGGTGTGCTCACCATGAGCATGGAATCTTGAATATTTTTACATATCCAAGGTCCAAATGGTCCAAAGGAATTATGGGAATTTTGTGGAAATTTTGGGAATGACAGAAATATAGGTTGCTTCACAACGTAGGGGAAACAGGGTTATTCCTTTAATAGAAAAAAAATATTTCCAAGAAATAAAGATTAGGGTTGGGCTAGGGTGAAAATGACATGATCTTGGGATGGATTTTGAGAGTGATGAATCACTTGAGAGGGGGGAAAAGAGATGGTCTTCCTAGGTTTCAAGACCATAAAGCCAGACAGAAGAAATCCAAATCAAAGATCAAAGAAAACCAAAGAAAAAGAAAGGGCCAAAAATTGAGGTGTCACACATGCGCCGCTACCACCTGTACAACAGACTGGTGTGCAGTTTTCTCCTCTGGACTTATAGGAGATGCCCATAGCCCGTGGTTAATCAGGAAGTCCAAGCAATTAAGGAGCTTCAAAGAAAATCTTGAGATGGCAAGCTAGAGACAATATGCTTAAGATTCAAGAAATTTAAGCATGTTATAAATGACTAGCAAAAGGGCCCGTGCGTTGCAACGGGAGAAAAAAAATCATAATCTTCTATGGCCATGACCACATTTTGCTGCACCACCAAGATACACTATCACTCTCCATTTCGTGAAATCATGACCATTTTGTTAAACTCGTGCACATATTTGATATCGTGAACATTTTTCAAATTATTGAACACTTCATACTATTTGCAGACATTTTTTTTGGATTGTTTTCTAAAATCAAGAACATTTTTTGAATTCATGAACATTTTTTACTATTTACAAACATTTTTAAAAAATGTGAACATTTATTTAAACATTTTTCTTGAATCTACGAGCATTTCTAGAATGACCGAACTTTTTTTGGAAATTGGTAGAACAATTTTCCAAATTCACGAATATTTTTTGATTAACGATCATTTTTTGAATCAGCGAACATTTTATGAATGAATAAACTATTTTGTAAGTCATGAACAGTTTTTTTTTAGGACATTTTTCCATTCATGAAAATTATGGAATTGGTGAAATTTTGTTCAGTTTCATTAATGTTGTTTAATATATGAACTTTTTAAAAAAGCATGACCATTTCTTATTTCCTGAATATTTGTTTTCATAATTTGGAACATTTTTTGAATAAGAAAACATTTTCCGACAAAATTGCAAACATTTTCTGAATCCACAAACATTTTATTTCAAATTTCTCATGTTCTTTTTTTAATTTTTAGAACTTTTTGAAGTTCCAAATTATTTAAATTAAGGGAAAACAAAAGAAAAAGAAAATAAAATAAAATTTGAAAAATAAGAAATTATTTTGAAGTCCCAAACGGAGGCGCTGCGTCTTCCCTCAACGTGCAGAGCACAGTATAGGAGGTCTCTACCGCATGGGACGGCCCAGGCGGGGAATTCCCATGCGTGAAATGTTTATTTTATCACTTATAAGTTGCATTGGTGGGTAATATTTTGCAACTTTAGGGGCAATTTCCGTGACATATCACAAGAAGCAATAGCCCCTTTATCATTAGGTGTATAGATTTACATAGACATGTTTTGAGGTTTTTTATTTGAGGGTGGGAGGGGGGCATGCCCCCCTCCTCACAGGAAAGCTCTGCCCCTAATTAATTTCAAAGGATCCAAACGTAGACGTTTTTCTGGTACACCTCTATGTCATGGACTTTTTTGGAACTTTTCACAACTTTCAATGTTGAGGATGCGGGTCGCTGCTGAAGTGAGGATGATGGAGGCGCTCTTGATCGGAGCGATGTTGCTCGGAGCCTTTGACACATCCTCGTTCTCGAGTGGCCCACTTGATCCACGGGGGTAAGTGTAGTAGCCATGCCCTGTTCATCTCTTGCTGCCTCATTCTCAATGTTGACTACATTTTATATCTCTTTTTTGTCAACGCACAGCCGATGGTACAAGCCGTACGATCGTCTCTCATGCAACCTCTCTGTCGCGGCGACGCACCCGGTGTGTAGGCACTGCTCAAAGGACGTCTTGACTAGAGCTTTCCAATGGGGGGCGAGTGGGAAAAACCCCTTCAATCGACCCGCTATTTCCTGATAGACCCTGCAAGGGCCGCCTCCCCGCTGCATAATGTTGGAGATCCACGTCGGTGAGAACAACGTGACCATGCTCACAGTCTGAGCAGACAACGCATCCGCCGTTGAATTCGCGACCGGTGTGGTACTTGAGAGCATCTACAATCGTACTTGGTAAATCATGCCCCTTATACGTCCGCGGACGTGCCCGGGTAGGCTTGCGAGCCGCGCCGGAAAGCCCCTCATATGTCGTGCCTGACAGCTACACACTTCAAATCTGAACCCTCAAATTCATGCAAATCCATGCACGTCCATTATACACGTGAATGTCAGATGTACATAATATCTTTTGGTAGCGAAATACATAGTTCGAACGTAAAATTTATTTAAAGCGCACAATTCAAACATCAGTTCTTTGATTTCCACTATGGGTCCACATATGCTCCACAAGATCACTGAGTAGCTGCATCTGATGATCTCGAAGATTCCGATCCATCTACAGAAAATTCATAAGCTTGTCTGCATCTTGTTCTTTCAGGATGTGGACTTATTCCCCAGGCATTTCAAAATTATTAGTTTGGGCTACCCCATCACCCTTGTCATCGACGATCATACTATGGAAAATAACACAACATATCATCATCAGCCACAAAGTCTCTGATTCCCACATCATTCCAGCTTCGCGAACAGTTCCCCAACGAGCTTGAAGCACTTTGAATGCCTTCTCCACATCCTTCATAGCTGCTTCTTGCGTTGTTACATACCGGCTTTGTTTTTTGCCTTGGGGTCAGAGATGGTGTTCACGAACGCCGCCCACTGAGGATATGTACTATTGATAAGGTAGTACCCATGTTGTAATCGCGGTCGTTGATAGTGTAGTTGCACGACAGCGATTCCTCACTCTCTTTTAGATGATACAAAAGAGTTAATAACTTTACCAAGCTGAAGCTTCAAAATCAAGCTAGGATCTGCAACAGGCTGGGGCTGCTCACTTGCTACATAAGTGGCTAATGGTGATGGTGACTTGTAAGAAAAGGAGAGGCCCCATGTTAGGCAGCATCGCTTGCTCATATCGCTGTTTTTTTTCTTTTTGTAAGAAAAGGTTTGATATATTCACTTCAATCATGGCAGTACAACGGACATCAAAAATTAGTCATGATATAAATGACCTAACAATTTTTTAGAATGCAACTTACCTGCTGTGCAGATCTCCCCTTCTTCCAGAGGCGCTATCTTTGGCTCTTGACAGGCTAGCACGACTGGAGTGTTAACTAAGTTCTTCTGGGTATATTAGTGTTTTCTTCTTAAATTATATGTTTGTTTTTTCAGATGTCGTGTCTGGTGTACCACGTCATTCAGTTGTGTGTTTTCTACGTGATCAAACTGTAAATGCAATTGTTTCATCATGGTGAAAACATTTTCACAACAGATGATAAATGATCTTCGATTGAAGGGATGAACATAGCTGTACATAAATGCACACATTTTTTGATGACATACGATGTTATTCTCTTAGATTGAAGGAAGCTCGCCTCCTGTCGGCGCCACCGTGGGTCTACCCGTCTGCTTTGGCCCTAGGCCATGGGGGCATGGTGGATCTCGGTTCTTGCCGGTGGGAGGGCTCCAGCTCCATTTTTAGGTGTCCCTTTGCGTTTGTTTAGGGTTTGTGCCCTGCTCAGGAAGGTGAGGCGGCGACGGCTCTCTGAAGATGGAATAATGTTCTCCCCACATAGCCTTCGTCCCGATGGTGCATCTAGTATCGTCAAAAGGAAAGGTGGATTGCTCATGGTCTGGAAGAAGGAGGTTAGGATCTACTCCCGAACTACCACCTTAGATTTCATCGATGTTTCAATGGAAGAGATGAATGGTGACATGTGGAGGCTCACGGGTATATATGGTGAACCAAGCTGGGAAAACAAAGAACATACATACTGTATGCTACGTGATTTACAACTATTTTTTTTAAATAATACATTTTTTCATTAATTCGAGAAATAATACGTGAATTTAAATATTTTTAAAAATAATACAGGGTCGGGTTCCCTGTGGGCGATTGGATTCAGTCGGCTTTCCGTAAGCCGATTAGGCCCACTCGGATGCCCGATAGGCAGGCCTGTTGGCCGCACCGAATCCCACGGGTGGTGCATCCACTCTGCATGGCACACTGGGCGCTCGTCACGCGCCAGCGCCGGCCGGCCCGATCTTTTTGGAAGAGATATGCACGCGAAGCTGGTTTTAAGATAAATGTGTTGATGCTTATCTTTTCATTCGTTGCACACGCACGAGCATTCAAACAGTGCACGGCACACCATTGATCGATCGGATAATTGGCCACAAGTGCGTACGTATTTGCTGGTATTTGAGTATTCGAGACATCGTATGAACCGGCGAGGCAGACACGTATTCTTTTTTTTAACATATGTACATACACAAGCGCTCATACACACGCGTATACACTCACCCCTATGAACGCACACACGCACACTCTACCCCCGGCATATTATCTTGAGATTTACGAAGTCACTGTAGACGTCTCGTCGTCGACGGGAACGTCTCCTCCCACTGAATGCGCATCGCCGGAAATCCTGAAATAAATCCATGAATAAATGCAAGCACCAGGATTTGAAACCTGGTGGGCTGGGGATACCACAGTCCCTCTAATTATCCAACCACAGATTGGTTCGCGGCGGACACGTATTCATGTATACGTACATACACTGGGACACATGTGTATTAAAATTACGTACGACCTGGCCAGTACGTGGGTCCTTTCATGCACGTAATGCTAGGGTAATCACCTGATCAACCGGTGCGCGCTCGTACAATCGATGGGCACTTGGAACTGCTCCATATACGTACCCCCTTCTCAAACTTTTTTTCTAGAATACGCACGAGCATACGTATCATATATTCATAGAAGAAGAGGCCAAGATGACTGATACAACGCCTTTCGTCACAATGCTACACCAAAAGGTTAGCATCCACATCCATCATGACAACACCGACACACTACTTGCCCTGCCCAAACTCAAGCCATAAATGGCGAAGATGTAGAACACATAGCACACATGCCGCGTCACATCCGGATCCAACACCTCGGAGCACGACCTTCAAACCAAACTAGATCAACGCACCGTTCACTCTTAGTGCCTAGGAGATCGGCAAGTGAACAACAGGAGCTAGCCTAACTCGAGGAAGACATCTCAAAAGAGCCGTCGAAGATGGAGTACATTGCGCCCTGGATGCCCATGCCCACGGCAAGAACCAACATGTGACAACATGGCGCCTAAAGCCGCGTCGCCGAGGCAAATGAGGCAACCCACACCAGCTACTCCTCCACGCAAGACACCCCAAGCACCCACGCAACGTCTCCAAGGAGAGGACGACGCCATGGCGCCGCCGCTGCCTGGCTCGGCGAACCGAGCCTAGGGTTTCCCCCGGTGCTTGATCAGGGGATGGACATGGCCATGACAACGCCTCCAGGGAGGAGACGGCGCCCACAGGCGTCGTCGTTGCCCGCAGCCGCGGCAGCGCACGGATTTCTCCTGACCATGTCCATCAAGTCTTCGCAGCATAGCAAACTGGGAAGGGGGGAGCAAAGTTGTCACCTTGGGCCATTACCGTGGAGAGGGAAGTAGCATGTCGCCGTCGTCAAGCCACAGATCAGCCGGCAGCAACCACACGCCGCCAAGATCTCGAACCACCGCGCCACCTTGCCGCATGGTTTTCCGGGGCCGCCGCCCCGGCTTCCACACTGAGGATCCACTTTCCGGAGCCGCTCCGCCACCAGGCAGCACCCGCCTACCATCCATGGGCCAACACCGCCATCACCAGGACATCTCTGCACCACCTCGAGCGCCCGCCGCGCCGCCCCCGTCGATCCGTGGCACACCGCCACCACCACGGATCCGCAGACGCCAGCCGGAGAAGCCACGCCCCAGCCCGCCCGCCATGCACGGAGGCCCGCCATGGAAGCCGCCGTCCTGGCCGGATCTGGGAGAGCACGGACCCCCGAAACGAGGCCATCCCGTAGCCCCCACGCCGGGAACCGCCGGCCACCGCACTCCCCTGCCTCCGCGTCCCCGGGACCGCCGCCCCGGCATGCCCGCGCCGGCCAGCCGCCATCCCCCCCCCAGCAGAGTCCGACAGTCGCCAGCGCCACCACGAGAAGGAGCCGCCCCCGGCGCCGTTTGGCAGCGGGGGCCCGCCGCCACCACGGCGCAGATGCCGGCGGCAGCGGCGGAGAGGGAGCACCGGAGGGAGGGCTTCTAGGCGGCGGCGCGGTTGTGCCCCCGGAGTCTCCTGGGGAGCGACTTGGGGGGTTGGGGAAAGGTTCCCTCAAGTTCTTCGTTTCCCCCCTTCTCAAACTTGTATGGGCCATGCAGTGTGGATGCACTACTCGTCGGCTTCGGCGCGGCCAACAGGCCAGTCGGCTTTGCCCTGGCCGACTGCATGCCTATCGGCCATCGCGTGGCCGAGTGGGCCGAATCGGCTTACGCAAAGCCGACTGAATCCAATTGGCTACAGGGAACCCGACGCTGTATTATTTTTGACAAATTTCAAATCCGCGTATTATTTCTCAAATTAATGAAAAAAATATTATTTAAAAAAATTAGCTAATTTACATGCCCAGTCAAATTTACCATGAATTGTATTGGGGACTTTAATGAGATTTGTTTTCCCATGAGAAGGATGGTGGTGCCCCTCGCAACCACTCAAGGTTGCAAGCTTTTCAATATGCTCTTTCTGATTGTGGTTTGGAGGACATAGGATACACATGAGACATATTCACTTGGTTTCGTGGAGGTCTTCGTGAGAGGCTTGATTGGGCAGTATCAAACTCAGATTAGATGTTGTTGCACCCTTTTGCGAGTCCTGCTAATCTTGAGATGGGCAAATCAAACCATAGGCCAATCTGCCTTGATACCAAGTACCTGGCGGGGGTTCCTGACAACAGACCTGGCCGCACACAAAAAATTGAAGCTCGCTGGCTTGCAGAGGAAACTGTGGAAGAGATTGTCAAGACGGCATGGCAGAAGGCCGTTCAGCAAGCGCTATGCCCAACAGCTAGAGAAAATTTAGACTCGGTTCACACGGACTTGCACAAGTGGGATCGAAGGGCACTTAACGAACCCCGTAGTCTACTTCGAAAGGCACAAAATGAGCTTGATGACCTTATGAAAACGCCACCATCAGAGGAGGTATGAATGAAGCAAAGAGAGCTAGCTATCTTTATTGAAAATCTCCTTGAGCAAGATGAGATATATTAGGCCCAGAGGGGAAGAGTTAGCTGGCTACGATGGGGCGATCGCAATACCGCGTATTTTCACCACTTCGCATCAGCTAGGAGAATAAGAAATCTAATAAAAAAAGTTGAGGAACGATACAGGTGGCTGGGTTGAGGGGAATGATAACATGAGCCCGCTCATCAGAGATTATTTCGGTAGCCTTTTCACATCTAGCGCTGGGGATATTGTCCCGGCTGTACTGAACTCTATTAAACCATCTATTTCAAACTATATGAATGATCTCTTGATTTTTGATTTTACTAGAGATGATGTCAGGAAAGCTCTTTTCCAAATCGGTGATATGAAGGCCCCTGGTCCCGACGGGCTTCATGCAATCTTTTTCAAGAGATTCTGGCACATAGTAGGAGATGAGCTTACGAATGAGGTTCTTGATGCAATTAAAAAGAGGATGATACCAGATGGTTGGAACTCAACTAATGTGGTTTTAATACCAAGGTTGAGAGCCCTGAGGTAATCACACAGTATAGGCCCATCTCTTTGTGCAACGTAGTCTATAAGATCATTTCTAAGATGCTTGCAAACAAACTAAAAACGATCCTTCCAGAAGTTATCTCACCTACTCACTAGTAGAAAACTGGGCTTTGGTCACAGGGCAATATTCACATTAGTCCCGGTTCAGTCACGAACCGGGACTAATGTGAGCATTGGTCCCGGTTCGTGCGGCCAGGGGCCTGCCGGGCCTCGTGGGGGCATTGGTCCCGGTTCGTCCGGACCCGTTGGTCCCGGTTGGTGGGACAAACCGGGACCAATGGGCCACGCTCCTGGCCCACCACCCTTTAGTCCCGGTTCCTACCACAAACCGGGACTAAAGGGCTGGTCCTAGTTGCGGCCAGTGTTTAGTCCCACCTCGCCAACCGAAGGACGCTCACACCAGTTTATAAGCCCGTCCCTCTATGCCTTGTTGAGCTTCTCTTAAAGTGAAAATAGATGCCCTTATACAGGGAATTTCACCTAAATTCACAGTAAATTTCATAGAAATTTACTATGAATTTAGGTTTAATTTTCTCTATAAGCGCATCTATGTTCATTTTTTATATTTATAAAATAAATAAACCTTAATAAAATAAATAAAACTAAATAAACCTTAATAAAATAAAATAAAATAAACTATAGTAACTACAATAAATAAACCTTAAGAAATTAAGTAAAAATAGCAGCAGTAAAATAAATAAAAATAGCAACAGTAAAATAAATAAAAATAAAATAATTAAAGTAAAATACATAAGTAATTAGAAATAAAATAAATAAGTTTTTTGTTGTAAGTAGAAACAAAACAAAACAAATAAAGCAAAAGAGAAAAAAAAACACGAGCCATCAACTCCATAACCGCCATATCTGGGATAGAGAAGGGCGATCCCTTGGAGTGGGATTCACATACAGTTGGCCGTAACATCTACCATTCGAGCCTAGCAGGTGGAACTCGGATCTGTCAACAGTGTCAAAGCGGCAAATAGCAGGCGGAGGAGAAGCCACCGATGTCATGTGTAGATCCCTTCTAGGTCTTGCGGATCGTGCTATTACAACAATTTGGTTGGTTGATCCCAAAAAAAAGGAATTTGGTTGGTTTTCTTGAAGCCCTAGCTTGTTGTGCCGTCCTATTCTCTCAATGCAATTTAGGAAATGCTACTACAGTGCAGTAAAGGGCACAAAGAAAAAGCACGCAGTGAAGGAAAATACCTCCATATCAAAGCTGCTACTTATCTTGTTGGTTATCAGGATGTGGATATGTACAATTTTCTCTAGCCACGGCAACAGACATGCATTCATCGAGGGGGTTCACTACAAAACAAAATAAATGCTGACGTTAGTTGTTGAGGGTACGTTTGACATCCCTGAGAGACTAGATAATGAAAAGATGAATCGTCAAACCTGGATGAACAAAGACGCTACCAAGTGGATGAATCTGATGGCCTGTCCTCCCTTGAAGATCATGCGTCCTCCCTTGAAGGTGCCACCAGGGCCATGGACGCCTCATACACCGCCGCCGACGTGTTGTAGTGATGAGGTATCGTGCAGGATCTGACACAGGATCACCTTCAGGCAAGATGAATAGGTCTTCAGGGGCACGACGGCAGCGGCGGCGCCATGGCCGGGACTGGTGACGACGGCGGCGGCGAGCGAGCGGGAGGGTGGCGGCGGCTGCGTGCGAGTGGGAGGCCGGAGGATCACCACTCATTGTGCTCGACATATCACTACAAGAAACCTGTTAATCCATGACGGATTTCTAATGACATTTTTGGAAACGCTCATCAATGACCTGGTAAAACCCCACAAGCCCGGTGAAAGCCCGCTAAAGCCCGTCTAACCGTTCCCGTATAAAAACTTAACCCTAAATTCCCTCCTCGGCCCCTCCTCTATGTCCCTCCTTGGCCCCTGCATCGTGTCCCATAGCACGTCGCCACCCCTCGTCCCTCCCACAGCTCGTAAACCTTAATAAAATAAACTATAGTAACTACAATAAATAAACCTTAATAAATTAAGTAAAAATAGCAGCAGTAAAATAAATAAAAATAGCATGAGTAAAATAAATAAAAATAAAATAATTAAAGTAAAATACATAAGTAATTAGAAATAAAATAAATAAGTTTTTTGTTGTAAGTAGAAACAAAACAAAACAAATAAAGCAAAAGAGAAAAAAAACAGAGGAAAAAAATTATGCCACCTACTGGGCCACCACGACCTGAATACGACTAGAAACCCATCCATGGGCCAGGATTCAGGCCCGCAGAAGGCCCAGTAGGCCCCACAGGCAAAGAGAACAGTTAGGCTCGAAAGCCTGCAATTGAGAGGAGTTCGAGAGGGTGGGCGCAGCAGCGCTTATAAACCACTCTCGAGCTCTCTCAACTAGCGAGGTGGGACTAAACTTTTGACGCGGGGCAGCACAAGGCCTTTGGTCCCGGTTGGTGCCACCAACCGGGACTAAAGGGGGCATTGGTCCCGGTTCGTGGCACCAACCGGGACCAAAGGCCTTTAGTCCCGGTTGGTGCCACCAACCAGGACCAATGAGTTCCCTATATATACCCCATCGCCACAGCAGAGCACTCCAGAGTGCTCTGTTTTTCTGGCCGGCGAGGGCAGGGCATTTGGGTGCTCTAGCTCACCTCCTATGCACATGAGGTGTTCGATGAAATGTCTGAGCCACACTAGTTAATCTTTGTCCTCTCGAAACTCGACCTCCGAGCTCCATTTTCCCCGAGATTTGTCTAGGTTTAGCGGTCTGTCACGTCCCGTCCCTGTATTCACCGCCGTCGATCGCCCGCGCCGATCTCGTCGCCAGCACCACCGTGGTGAGCCTCTTGTTCTTATCTTCTTTCTGAAAGGAAAAAATTCTTACTTTAGATAGTTACTTGTCTAATTTTGTTACTTTTATTATTCCTTCTTATTACATAGTGCGATGGTTTTGGTATCCGCCCCCGTCGGCCCTCGTCCTGTCTATGATTCGGATGTGGTATATATTATCTTTTTATAACCAGTTGGTTCATTTATTGTTTATGACAAATATACCGACCAACGTGACATAGATTTTATTTATCTAGGAGGTGGTTCAACCGGAAATTCTAACCGACCCTATTGTCGAGAGGTTAAATTTAGTTGAAGAAGAAAACAATTACTTGAAGGAAAAAATAAAAAAATTGAGGAGGAGAAGATGATATTGGAGTTGCATGTTGCGGATGTCGTCGATGATCACAAGATCAAGATGGATGCAATGAGCTTGAAGATTAGAAAGATTAGAAAATATGCCATTCATACCGAGGCTTGGTATCATTATGCCGTTGGATCAATTGTTACCTTGGTTGCGATTATGATCACATTTGTTTTCGCATTGAAATGTTTTACATAGTTTCAATGTATGGTTTAATTAATTAGATGCTCTGGAGAGCTATATATATGTTGTTAGATGAGAACTATGTATGTACTTTGGTTCTAATGTGATGATGAACTTCTATTAATTTGGTCACTTAATTATCTATTCATGATGTTCTGTAATGGTTTTTGACACACTTAATTATATATAATGCACGCAGATGAACCGGCAATGGATGTACGGTGACAGACACACCTCCGAGTACATTAAGGGCGTGCATGATTTTCTCGAAGTGGCTGAGGCAAACAAGCAGAATGGTTTTATGTGTTGTCCATGCCCTATATGTGGGAATACGAAGTCTTACTCTGACTGGAAAATCCTTCACACCCACCTGCTTTACAAGGGTTTCATGCCACACTATAATGTTTGGACGAGGCACGGAGAAATAGGGGTTATGATGGAAGACGGCGAAGAAGAAGAGGACGATGACATCTATGTGCCCCCTGAATACGGTGATGCTGCAACGGGGGAAGCTGCTGAAGATCAAGAGGAACCAGTGCCCGATGATGATGATCTCCGCCGGGTCATAGTCGATGCAAGGACGCAATGCGAAAGTCAAAAGGAGAAGCTGAAGTTCGATCGCATGTTAGAGGATCACAAAAAAGGGTTGTACCCCAATTGCGAAGATGGCAACACAAAGCTCGGTACCGTACTGGAATTGCTGCAGTGGAAGGCAGAGAATGCTGTGCCTGACAAAGGATTTGAGAAGCTATTGAAAATATTGAAGAAGAAGCTTCCAAAGGATAACGAATTGCCCGACAGTACATACGCAGCAAAGAAGGTCGTATGCCCTCTAGGATTGGAGGTGCAGAAGATATATGCATGCCCTAATGACTGCATCCTCTACCGTGGTGCATACAAGGATCTGAACGCATGCCCAGTATGTGGTGCATTGCGGTATAAGATCAGACGAGATGACCCTGGTGATGTTGACGGCGAGCCCCCCAGGAAGAGGGTTCCTGCGAAGGTGATGTGGTATGCTCCTATAATACCACGGTTGAAACGTCTGTTCAGAAATGAAGAGCATGCCAAGTTGATGCGATGGCACAGTGAGGACCGTAAGAAAGACGGGAAGTTGAGAGCACCCGCTGACGGGTCGCAGTGGAGAAAAATCGAGAGAAAGTACTGGGCTGAGTTTGCAGCTGACCCAAGGAACGTATGGTTTGGTTTAAGCACGGATGGCATTAATCCTTTCGGGGAGCAGAGCAACAATCACAACACCTGGCCTGTGACTCTATGTATGTATAACCTTCCTCCTTGGATGTGCATGAAGCGGAAGTTCATTATGATGCCAGTTCTCATCCAAGGCCCTAAGCAACCCGGCAACGACATTGATGTGTACCTAAGGCCATTAGTTGAAGAACTTTTACAGCTGTGGAATGGAAACGGTGTACGTACGTGGGATGAGCACAAACAGGAGGAATTTAACCTGCACGCGTTGCTGTTTGTAATCATCAACGATTGGCCCGCTCTCAGTAACCTTTCAGGACAGACAAACAAGGGATACCACGCATGTACGCACTGTTTACATGACACTGAAAGTATATACCTGGACAAAAGCAGGAAGAATGTGTACCTGGGCCATCGTCAATTTCTTCCGACCAACCATCAATGTCGAAAGAAAGGCAAGCATTTCAAAGGCGAGGCAGATCACCGGAAGAAGCCCGCCATGCGTACCGGTGATCACGTACTTGCTATGGTCAATGATTTACACGTAATCTTTGGAAAGGGTCCCGGCGGACTAGCTGTTCCGAATGACGCTGAGGGACACGCACCCATGTGGAAGAAGAAATCTATATTTTGGGACCTACCCTACTGGAAAGAGCTAGAGGTCCGCTCTTCAATCGACGTGATGCACGTGACGAAGAACCTTTGCGTGAACCTGCTAAGCTTCTTGGGCGTGTATGGGAAGACAAAAGATACACCTGAGGCACGGGAGGACCTGCAACGTTTGCATGAAAAAGACGGCATGCCTCCGAAGCAGTATGAAGGTCCTGCCAGCTAAGCTCTTACGAAAGAAGAGAAAGAAATCTTCTTTGAATGCCTGCTCAGTATGAAGGTCCCGACTGGCTTCTCGTCGAATATAAAGGGAATAATAAATATACCAGAGAAAAAGTTCCAGAACCTAAAGTCTCATGACTGCCACGTGATTATGACGCAACTGCTTCCGGTTGCATTGAGGGGGCTTCTACCGGAAAACGTCCGATTAGCCATTGTGAAGCTATGTGCATTCCTCAATGCAATCTCTCAGAAGGTGATCGATCCAGAAATCATACCAAGGCTAAGGAGTGATGTGGCACAATGTCTTGTCAGTTTCGAGCTGGTGTTCCCACCATCCTTCTTCAATATCATGACGCACGTCCTAGTTCATCTAGTCGACGAGATTGTCATTCTGGGGCCCGTATTTCTACACAATATGTTCCCCTTTGAGAGGTTCATGGGAGTCCTAAAGAAATATGTCCGTAACCGCGCTAGGCCAGAAGGAAGCATCTCCATGGGCCATCAAACAGAGGATGTCATTGGGTTTTGTGTTGACTTCATTCCTGGCCTTAAGAAGATAGGTCTCCCTAAATCGCGGTATGAGGGGAGACTGACTGGAAAAGGCATGCTAGGAGCGGACTCAATAATATGCAGGGACGGGCATTCTTTGTCTCAAGCACACTACACAGTTCTACAGAACTCTACCTTGGTGACCCCGTATGTCGATGAACACAAGAACAGTCTGCGCTCCAAACACCCGGAGCAGTGTGACGACTGGATTACATGTGAACACATCAGGACTTTCAGCAGTTGGTTGGAAACACGTCTCAGAGGTGACACCACTGTTTGTGATGAGTTGTACTCGTTGTCCAGGGGACCATCTTCGACTGTATTGACTTACAAAGGATACGAGATAAATGGGAATACATTTTACACGATCGCCCAAGATCAAAAGAGCACCAACCAAAACAGCGGTGTCCGCTTTGATGCAGCAACCGAGAGGGGAAAGGACACATATTATGGTTACATAATGGACATATGGGAACTTGACTACGGACATGATTTTAAGGTCCCTTTGTTTAAGTGCAAATGGGTCAATCTGTCAGGAGGCGGGGTACAGGTAGACCCACAGTATGGAATGACAACAGTGGATCTGAACAATCTTGGGTACACTGACGAACCGTTCGTCCTAGCCAATGATGTGGCACAGGTTATCTATGTGAAGGACATGTCTACCAGACCGAGGAAAAGAAAAGATAAGGAAGCGAATACATCATACGATGAGCCAAAGCGCCACATAGTTCTTTCAGGAAAAAGGGACATTGTGGGAGTGGAGGGCAAGACAGACATGTCTGAAGATTATGAAAAGTTTCATGAAATTCCTCCCTTCAAAGTCAAGGCTGACCCAAGCATCCTGATAAACGATGAAGATTATCCATGGTTACGGCACAATAAGCAAATGACACAAGCGAAGAAAAAGTGAAGACTTTCTCCCGCAACTATTATGATGATACCATGCCAACTTTGTAATAGACGAGTATGATACCATTGTCCGTTTTGTACAAGAAGTGCATCTAGTTTTTGCCGTAACCCTCTCAACTTTCTTGCACATGCTATGTGGATGAAATGATGATACCATGCCAACTTTCAACCTTCTCAGAGTTCATTTGAAATGCTTTTCAATTTTAGGGTCTTATAGCTCAAAATAATTAGTAAATGCATGAAAAATAACAGGCCAAAAATTAAAAATTATGCCACCTACTGGGCCACCACGGCCTGAATACGATTAGAAACCCATCCATGGGCCAGGATTCAGGCCCGCAGAAGGCCCAGTAGGCCCACAGGCATGTACAGAGAGGTTAGGCCCGTAAGCCTGCTTTAGAGAGGAGCTCGACAGCTCAGGCGCACCGCACCTTATAAACAGGTGCGGCTCTCTCTCAGCTAGCGAGGTGGGACTAAACTCACCACCACGCCGCTGTGCAAGGCCATTGGTCCCGGTTGGTGGCACGAACCGGGACCAATTCCACCCTTTAGTCCCTGTTGGTGCCACGAACCGGTACTAATGAGGCTGTGGCCCCACGAGCACCTTTAGTACCGGTTCGTGGCACGAACCGGTACTAGAGTTTCTTACTAAGCAGTTTTTTAGTCCCACCTCGCTAGCTGAGAGGCACTACGAGGGGTTTATAAGCCCTGAGTGCAGAGACGATGAAGAAGAGGCGCAATGCTCACGTTGCTTAGCTTCAAGCCTTGAGGAATAAGGTAGACTGCATGGAGCTATGTGCAGTGCAGTCTACACTATTCCGAAAGGCTTGAAGCAAATCAACGAGCATTGCGCCTCTTTTTTATTTTTAATAACTTATTACAACTCCGGACTTCTTGTGTTCCGACAAAATAAAATAAACTTTAATAAAATTTATGAAACTAAAATTAACAAAGTATTTTCTGTTCAAAACATTATAAGAAACCTCTATTATTATTGAAACTAAAATCATATAAAATTGATGCAACTAAAATTATCGAAGTATTTTCTGTTCAAAATCATTAAAAGCAAAAAGAATTTTCATAAAGAACTTTTTTTGATAGAAACTTTAATAGCAAAAAGAATTATCATAAAGTAAAATAAATAAGTAATTAGAAACAAAATAAAACAAAATAAATAAGTTTTTTGTTGTAAGTAGAAACAAAACAAAATAAATAAAGCAAAAAAGAAAACAAAAAAACTAAATACAGCAAAACAAATTCATAAAGAACTTTTTTTGATAGAAACTTTAATAGCAAAAAGAATTATCATAAAGTAAAATAAATAATTAATTAGAAACAAAATAAAATAAAATAAATAAGTTTTTTGTTGTAAGTAGAAACAAAACAAAATAAATAAAGCAAAAAAGAAAACAAAAAAACTAAATACAGCAAAAAAAATGTTGGGGCGCTGCCCGCTTAGCCTTCCAACCCTCAGGTTTGCAAATACAGGCCCAGAAGGGCTAGGAGGCTAAACGGGCAGCGCGCCAAAGTTAGGCCCAGAAGCCTGCTATAGAGAGGAGTTCGAAACAGCAGCCGTGCCGCGGCATTTAAACTGATGCGGACAGCAAAAAAAATTGTTGGGGCGCTGCACGCTGGGCCCTCCAACCCTCGGGTTTGCAAATACAGGGCTAGAGGGCTCAACGGGCAGCGCGCCAAAGTTAGGCCCAGAAGCCTGCTATAGAGAGGAGTTCGAGACAGCAGCCGCAGCGGGGCTTATAAACCACTCCGAGCCCCTCTCAACTAGCGAGGTGGGACTAAACTTTTGGCCGCGACGCGGGCAGCAAGAGGCCTTTGGTCCCGGTTGGTGCCACCAACCGGGACTAAAGGGGTGCATTGGTACCGGTTCGTGCCACCAACCGGGGCCAATGCCCCCCCTTTAGTCCCGGTTGGTGCCACCAACCGGGACCAAAGGCCGCCGCTTCCCGCCCTTTGCGCTGCTGAAAAGGGACCTTTGGTCCCGGTTGGTGGCACCAACCGGGACTGAAGGGTGGCATTGGTCCCGGTTGGTGCCACGAACCGGGACCAATGCCCTTGCTATATAACCAGGACTTGTGAAAATTTCACATCTCCGTCGCCTCCCTCGCCAGTTGCCCCCGCCGCCAGGCTGCCCAAATCGCTCGCGCGCTCCTCGTCGCCGTCTACGCCGCCGCCAACGCCGTCGCCTCCCCGAGCCCGCGCCGTCCTCGTCGCCGGCATCCCTTAGCCCGCCGTCCTCGTCGTCCCCGTCGCCGCGTGCCTCCCCAAGCCCACCCCTCCACGTCCCTGTCGCCGCCTGCCGTCCCGAGACCGCCGTCCCCGTCACCGCGTGCCGCCCCGAGCCCGCCGTCCTCGTCGCCGGACTCCTGCCATCGCCGCCCCCCTCGAAGTGAGCCCCCCCTTTCCCATGGTCCCGATCGAGCACCGCTCTTGCGCCCGAGTGCCCCTTGCTCTCTGCCGCCCCTGCTCCATGGTCGCCGCCGGCCCCGACGCATTGAAGAGCAGAAGGAGAGGAGGAGAGGAGAGGAGAAGGAGTGGAGCAGCAGCAAGACGCCGTCCAATTTTCTGAAATTTCTGAATTTTTTTACAGATATGAACAGTGCATATAGAGGGTGTTTGATCAAATGCTAGATGGCTTTGGGCATTTTTAGAATTTATGATATTTTTTGTGGTGAGGTACTGATGCAAGACAAAGGTGATGGCAAAATTTCAGAATTTTTGGATTGGTTTAGAATAGGTTTTCAGCAAGGAATTTGAATCTGGTTCAAATTTCATTTGAATGGAATTTGAAAATTTTGAACTATGGATCAGAAGGTTTTTGGTGAAATGGAGTGTGGGTACTGTCATGAAGTTGGAGTAATTTTTGTGGTTGTAAAAGAGTTAGGAAAATTTAGAATGTGCTAAATATGTCAAAAAATGTTTTTTTGTTCATATACAGAAAGTTTTTATATATGACTATGGATATATGAGCAATGATGATCCATGGATGTATGCATTGATATATATGAGAAACGATGTTCATAGAATATTTACCAAGTATATATGTATTTTTGTTCATAGCATTTTTTTTCCATTTATATATGTATGTGGCTATAGATGGATATATATGAGAAATGATGATCCATGGAAAAGTTTTATATATGCAAAAGTTACATTTTTAGAAAAGTTTTATATATCTAGCTAGTAAAGGAAGAAGAAGAAAAAGAAGGAGAGGAAAAAGGAAAATAAGAAGAGGAAGAAAGGAGAAGAAGAGGAGAGGAAGAAGAGGAGAAATAAATAAGAAGAGGAAAAAAGAAGAAAAAGAAGAGGAGAAGAAGAAAGGAATAGAAGAATTCTATTTTTTCTTCTTCTCTCCTCTATTCCTTTCTTCTTCTCCTCTTTTTTTTTTCTTTTTTTCTTCGATCTTCTCCTCTATTCCTTTTCTTCTTCTCCTCTTTTTATTTCTTCTTCGTTTTCTTATGTTTTATCGGGTCTGTCGTCGTCGATATACCCCTCTCCCGATAACTTCAACACGAGGGGGGGTCGATATACCCCCTCCCCGCCGATAATATTATTTTCCCATGTACGTATGTCGTCATTGTCCATATAACCCCCTCCCGTTAACTTCAACACGTGGGGGGGTCGATATACCCCGTCCCCGATAACATTATTTTCCCATGTATGTATGTCGTCGTTGTCGATATATATAACTCCCTCCCAGATAACTTCGACATGATGGAAGGTCGATATTTATACCCCCTCTCGACCGTGATAACTTATACCACGGGAGCACCCCCCGGCCCTCTCGCTCGACCAAAACTCTCGAGGACACCCAAACCCTAGAAAAAAACGATGTCGGTCTCCTACCCCCTCCCGCCGTGCCCCTACCCTTGAAGCGTTGCCTAGGCCACCCCAAACCCGGAATAAGCTAGGTCTACGTTTGCACTAATATATCCACCTGCTGTCATGTTTGTGTAATAATTGCCATGTTGTAATATTTGCAGAAACAATGGAGCACGGACGAGACGAGCAAGCAGAAGAGGTGTTGGGGGACATAATGTTAGCCGGAGGTGATATCTTGTCGTATCTTAACGACAATGATGGTCTGGAAGAACAGGGTGAAGAAGCAGGCTACGGTGATCGAAGAGTGGAGGAGGAAAGACATGATTATGATGGCTCCGGTGACCCAATGCTGGTGCAAGAAGGAGCCCGTGGTGACGGCTCCGGTGACCGAACAGAGTCCGGCCAGGTAAATATATTAGTTAAGCCTGTGCTGACTAGCTAATTGATGCATTCATTGTTTTGGTATGTACACATATTAATTAACACTCGTCTTTCTTCTTTTTTTTAGCCCTCCGGATCGAGCACAACTTCAGTAAAGAGACGAGGCCCGAAGAGAAAGTTGCGCTCGGATGAAAGGTTTGAGATCACAGCAATCGCACGCGACGGCCAACCGATTGAACCCATCCGGACAAAGGATGCATTTGCTGCTCAGTGCGGGGTTCTAGTTAGGGACAAGATCCCGATCAGCATCCAGCAATGGTATAAGCCTAAGAAGGAAGACCCTGAGGTGTCTTATGTCAATGATATGCAGAAAGATGATCTTTGGACTGAGCTGAAGGCAAATTTCACCCTACCGCCAGAGGAGGATCCGGAGAAGCCAGTTATAGAGCAATTAATCAAGTCTCATGCTCTTAAGAAGATGGCAGACCTATTCAGGAGGTGGAAGAATGAGCTGAAAATGTTTGTCGACAAAGAAGAGACACCAGAATTCATCGGCCGGTATGAGAAGATCAGAGATCACTGGCCCGCATTTGTGGCCCACAAGACATCGGAAAAGAGTAAGAAGATGTCAGCGACAAACAAGAAGAATGCTGCAAAGAAGAAGCTTCACCATCGCACGGGGTCAGGTGGCTACCTCAAAGCCCGACCTAAATGGGCCAAGGCTGAGAATGATCTTCTTGAAAAAGGGATCGAACCACAGACAATGAACTGGACAGACCGTTGCCGGACTTGGTTCTTCGGGGCTGGCGGAACCTTGGACCCTGTATCAGGGAGGTGCGTTTGGACGAACGAGCTTTTGAGAATACCAGTCAAGAAGATTCAGAATATATCGATGCAGCGCAGCAAGGGACGTTCGTTCCAGACAGAGAGAACGACGAGCTCACAATGGCCCTCGGGAATCCTGAGCACCCTGGACGGACACGAGGCACGCCAGGCTCCGTTCCGTGGAAGGCTGGTTTTCCGGACGCAGGCGGTTACAAAAGCCAGGAGAGGAGGAAAAAAGTGGAGCAGATCCAAATTCAGAAGCTGCACGAAAGGGTTCAAGCACTAGAGGAACGAGACGGCAATCGACATGCCGAAACTGCCCCTGAAGCTACACCGCCATCTCAGCGGAGAAGCAGCGTGGCTTCCACCGAGCTGCTTCAGCTGGAGCATGCGGCTCCTGCTAGCTACCCGTGGATGCTATCACGGAGTCTCAACATTGCCACCTTATGGCGGAATGGCAGAACTTCAAAGTCAAGGCAGCTGTTGGCTCTGTTTTACCTCCTGAACCCGGCGCCACCTACCACTGTCGGCCGATTCCAGAAGGATATGCTAGGGTGATGGTGGATGAAATAACGGAGGGATTTGAGGAGCTCCAGCTTGACCACCCTACGGGTGAAGGGGAGACTCGGCTGGGTTCTGCTCTGAAGACTCCATGCCTATGGCGGAAGGAGCTCATCAAGCTTCCGAACTAGACGGCTCCGGCGAGTAAGGGCACTCCGCCTCCTCCTCCGCCTCCTCCTCCGCCGAGTGATCAGGGCACTCAGCCTCCTTCTCCGGCGCGTGGCGGCACTCCGCCTCCTTCTCCGCCAGCGCCGGCGCGCCAGAGCAGCCAGCCTCCTCCTTCTCCGCCTCGTCAGCAAGGGCGGAAGAGACCCGCCGCCGCTGCGGCTGCTCCGGCGCGTCGTAGTCCTTCTCCTCCGCCTCGTAAGCAAGGAAAGAAGACAGCCGCAGCCGCTCCGTCTGCTCTGCCGGTGTCTAGCAGTACAACTGCCAGAGGCGGGAGGCAATACAGATTCGGTCCTTCTCTGAAGACTCCAGAGAAGTTACCATACGAGAGGACCGAGGAGGAAACCAGGAAGATCGTGCGAGCCGAAGTGACAAACTTCTTTGAAGGGGTGAAAGCAAAGAAACATCCACCTCCGGAGGAGAAGGTAGATCCGGTGAAAGCAAAGCGCACTCTGGCTGCCCTAAGAAAACCACCAAAGTCTCCGCCGAGAGGCAACTATGAGCGCATTCTTGCGAAGACATATGCCGAAGCGGAGCGGTCGGGAAGTACTGTCAGTGATAAAAGGTTAAAAGAACGACGAGCTAGGAAAAAAATTGCCCAGCTCGGCGAACAAGCGAACCAATCGTGCCCCCCGCTCAAGGTGTCAAAAGACATCGTCGCTAATGATCCGAGTATGGTGCCCGGTTATAGCAATCTTGGAGATTACCTGCCCGACGATGTACATTATGAAATCATGGAGGTGGACGAACACAAATACCATTACGGGAAGCCTCTCGTCAAAGATGAAAGATCTCTATCAACGATGATGCGAAGACTACATGATTGGTACATGAAAACCTGCAGAGAGTCTGATGGGATGGATACTTTGACGCTGAGAGTTAAACCGGAGCATGACCTCGTTGGAATTGATCTGCTGAATGTTCCATTTGAGGATTTCTTCCAGTTTTACAATCAAAAGGCCCTCGATAAAACAACGATCACTTGCTACTGTCTGTAAGTAGTACTACTTCTGTCATTAAGTCTCTCTATATAGGTCAGCTCTTTCATTGCATGTATTTATACTTATCCTCACTATATTATGCAGATTGAAGATCGCCGAATTGAAGAAAAGACAAATCGGTGATATTGGGTTCATTAACACAAATCTCATAGATGCATATACGGTTGAAAAATATCCCAAAGAAGCCGAGGCCAACTTGCTACAATCGTTGGTATTAAATCAAAACAAAGATATAATACTCTTTCCTTACAACTTCAAGTGAGTGTTACTGTCTTGTGCATATTCGGTTTCCCTTATTAGTCCAGGTTATGGTAATGTAATTGATGACTTATGCATGCATGCGCAGCTTCCACTATATTCTCCTAGAGATTAAGCTTGAGCAGGGAGTAGTAACCGTCTTAGACTCGAGACGAAAAGATCCCCAGGACTATGCGAACATGACTCAAATGCTCGAGAAGTAAGTTAAATCGATCATTATCCACCATATCAGCAACTTTGTTCATTTCCTGATATCAAGTAATTGTTTTCTTTGTCTGGCAGGGTTTGGAGAAAATTCACCTCAAAAGCTCCGGGACTGCCGAAGAAGCTGCAATTTAATCACCCGAAAGTAAGTACTATAGTAGCATGTTCCGCGCATCTCCTAGTGATTCAAGTGCTAGTTTCATCAATACCATTTAACATGCTTGCTTATCAGTTTGATTGACCTCTATTTCTTGTAAAGTGGTTGTGGCAGGAACCCGGGAATAATTACTGTGGATACTACGTTTGCGAGTCCATCCGCTACACGACCTGTGAGCGGGGCTACACAGAAGAACAATATGAAGTGCGTAAGCAATAATATTCACAATTTTATTTTATTACCATCATTTGTGTTGAGTTTCATTTATTCATATATATATGTATTGACCCCCTTCTTCAAATTAGATGTTTCGGAAGCGGGATGAACTCCTAGCACCAGATCGTATGCGAGGAATTCAAGAGGAATTGGCGGCATTCTTCCTTGACCACGTGATCGCTGAAAACGGAGAATACTATGTGGACCCTGTGTTCCTACAATTTAATTAGGAGATTCTATTGTAAGAGATAATTATTGTATATATGTAGCCGGTAGTGTCGGACAGATATACGAGAACTTGTTGTTCGACCAATATCTCGGAGAAGGAGAGGTGGTCGATATCACTTCTCTCTGTATGCATATGTTCATGACGATTTTCTGTTTCCTTCATTTGATTACTAGCTAGCGTGTCTACTCCTCTCCATACGTATATAGTACGTAGCGTCGACCAAGCACGGAGATAAGAGAGGACACTTCTCTCTATTAATTAGCTAGCTAACACAATATATGAAACACCTAAATTAACCCCCCAAAACCCCTAAACCACCCCCTTTCAAAAAAAAAACCTCAGCTCCTGCCAGCTGCTGACGTGTGGATGCCTATTGGTCCCGGTTGGTGTCACCAACCGGGACCAAAGGCCCCCCTGCCTGGGCTGGCAGCAGCGGCCACGTGGAGGACCTTCTGTCCCGGTTCGTGTAAGAACCGGGACTAAAGGGTTAGGGCATTAGTAACGACCCTTTAGTCCCAGTTTGAAAACCGGGACAAAAGGCCTTTACGAACCGGGGTAAAAGCCCCTTTTTCTACTATTCAGAGCGCTTTCGTGCCGGGTGGGCTTATTACGGACAATACTTGTGGCCTATGAATGCTTCCATGCAATAAAGAAAAAGGACCCACGGGTCTAATGGTTATTGTGCCGTGAAGTCGGACATGAACAAAGCTTATGATCGCGTTGAGTGGGGTTTCATGGAAAAGGTGATGCTGAGAATGGTATTTCATGAGCTCTGGGTGAACATGATCATGGAATGTGTTTCCTCGGTTACGCATAGAGTTAGGTTTAATAATACAGAAACGGAGGATTTCACCCCCACAAGAGGATTGAGACAGGGGGATCCCTTGTCCCCCTACTTATTTCTGCTATGTTCTGAAGGCTTGTCCAGTCTCTTGTCACATGAAGAAGAGGTTGGAGATATAGAGGGAATTCGGGTATGTCGTAATGCTCCTTCGATCTCACATTTGTTATTTGCGGATGACTCCCTTATCTCGATAAAAGCATACACACAAAATGCAAACACTCTAAAAAGGGTGATTGAGATATATTGTTCTGCTCGGCATAGATCGTGAGTAATGCTAAGTCAAGTATCTTCAGTCCTAATACCAATGTCATCACAAGGGAGAATTGATGTTGATGGGGCCCTTTTTACATGCATAAGTACAAAAAGATTTTTTTCAAAATATTTTGAATATATATATATATATATTTCAAACATTAAATTAGTTAAATTTTAAAAAACGTTCACCGAACATTTAAAAAATTTGTTTGCGCAAATTTTAGAAAATGTTTGTACTATTCAAAAAATGAATTAGAAAAAAGATATTAGTGATATTTAAAAACAAGTTTATACAATTTCGAAATGTCCATGTAATTTTAAAAAATATTTATTACTGATAAAAAAGTATGTGAAATTTGAAAAAACATTTACGTGTTTCAAAAAATATGTTAGTGACATTTAAAAAAATTATACAATGTAAAATAAATTTTTGCATAATTGGAAAATATATCCTACCATTCATCGCGCCCAAGAGACACTCCATCAGTCTCATAGATAGACGCGTACACCAATGACTGATTAGGGCCCTGTTTGTTTGGGCTTTTCCTTTTGCTTTTGGAGCTTTTCCACTTGGCAAAGAAGCTCCTAAATATGTGCTTTTTTGCTTCAGATTTTGGCTTATACTATCATATAACAATATTGATTCGTAAGCCAAAAGCTGAAGAAAAAAGGCCCTATTTAGAAACTTTTGTGGTTTTTTGGCCAAAGTGAAAAAACTGCAAAAAGCAGAAGCAAAAGCCCAAATAAACAGGGCCTAGTAATTCATAAAAGCAAACATCAACACCAACTTCATGACCGTTTTTTTGTAATATCGAAGTTGAGTGGTAAAAATGCACATATCTGTGCCAAGTTTTCAGGCCACAAGTGCCTTCTAAAACATTAAGATGTATGTGTGTGTCGGTGCCTAGAAAGCAAGTGCTACTTCCAATAATTGAACCAAGGTGTATAGGTGTGTCCGCGTGCATAAACATAGTGATACTAGTGGTAAGCAATCCAAACTATTCAAAAAAAAACTTAGTGATACTTCATAGATTTGGTAAAAATATAGTGGCACAATGTAAGTAAAGCAAGTGCAAGTGTGCAAGCTCATATTTAATATACTTGATAAATACATTGTAACGGAATTGTAGAATTGATTTCCTCTGATCTTTATATATTCGTTATAAAAAGAAATGTGTGTAGGATATGCAAGCACTACTCCAGTTCATTAGGAGATGCTGCAGGGTGGTCGTTGCTTCTTATGATGAAATAACCATGAGCCATCTCATCGAGATTGAAATTTTGCTTGCACTTTGATGTACAGTCGAGGAAGGACAAGAGGGGCGGGACCGACTAAATTGCGTTGATAGAGCCACGAAGCAAAGGCCACAAAGTCATTGCCTAGGCAAACTAGACTGGGTAACGTTAGTTATCCCATGACGACGTCAGTGCTCTTTTATGGAGCCATGTAGGCGAGGCCAGGCTGGCGAGATGTTTCCCAGGGTCGCCGGATACTGGCTCTGCCATTGATCATAAGTTCTTGTAGTTATGATGAGAACAAAGGATAAACCAAGCCGCTCTCTAGCTCTTTCTTGGCTCAAAACAGATGTATCACTCATTCTGATGCCCTCTATTCCAACAATATTCTCGAAAGTTCTTGGTCAAGCATGCCCACGTCCAGTGAGCCACAACGATGCACTACGAAAGGCTTATCATCTTCCAAGGTACACAAAGATGGGATATCTGGGTTACAATTTATAGCCTAGGTTCAACCTAACCTTTTCCAATTCATAAACACAAATGCACACTTTTGTAGTTTTGAGGGCACATGCACCTGTCAGGACAATTCATTTGTTTGCACTGTGTGTTTGGTTATGGAAGATACTCTTTCCTACTCTTAATCACATGAACTCCCTTCTCCTGTCAAGGCATATACAAATTTCTGGATTATATGCATTAATTTGGTTTCTTGAAGACACATACTTTATCCGTCCTGATTTATTAGTCTTCCTCGTATTTAGAGTCATATTTTAACCATGATTTTAAATAATAAAATATAATTTATACATAGCAAAAATAATGTCATCGGAACGGAAACTATGTTCAAAGACGAATCCAACGACGTAATTTTTCTTGACATGCATTAAACATTTTGTTAGTTAAATCTATGATTAAAATTTGACAAAAAATACGAAGGGGACCAATGTACTAGGATGGAGGTAGTACTACCTACACTTGTTTTGTGGCACTGAGAAGGTGGGTGCTAGGCTATTAGCTATGTCCTTTGATTTGTAATTGTACCAGCAATATTAATAGCTCCTTTTATGAGACCTCCATGCACTCCTCTACATATATACATACATATACATTGGGGCATGTCCATACTTTTGATGATACAATAATTTTAGTGGAGCATGACATGACCAAAGCAAGAAATATGAAGCTGGTTTTATGCCTTTTTGAACAACTATCCGGGCTGAAAATAAATTTCATAAAAGTTAACTGTTCTGCTTTGGGTGCACTAAGAAGGAACATGAAAAGTACAAACAGTTGTTCGGTTGTGGAATTGGATCCCTTCCTTCAAGTTATCTTGGGATCCCAATTTAGCACCGAAAGTTGACCAATAAAGAATGAAAAATACATTGAGCATCGATTTGAGAAGAAGCTAAGTTGTTGGAAGGGCAACTTTATGTCTTACGGGGGTCGATTCATTCTTATTAATTATGTGCTTACGAGCATGCCAATATCCATGTTATCTTTCTTTGGAATACCCATAAGGGTATGAAAAAAATTGGACTTTTATCGATTGCGATTTTTTTGGCAAAGTGCTGAGAATAAAATAAAATACAAACTGCTTAAGTCGGGACATATTATGTACACCTAAAGATGAAGGAGGTTTGGGGATTGAAAATATTGAAGTAAAGAATAATTGTCTGCTTAGAAAATGGTTAGATTGTCTCTTTTCGGAGGAGGAAGGGTTGTGGCTACAGCTGTTGTGTAACAAATATGTGCATTCCAAAAACTTAGCACAAATTACGATGGAATGATTCTCCCTTTTTGAAGGGGTTGATGAGAACTAAGGTCGCTTTCTTGAAAAGGAGTAAATTTATCACCGGGAATAGGCGCATTCTGGAAGGACACTTGGTAGGGGGAGATGCCTCTAGCTTTATACTACTATCCAATGCTTCATAATATTGTACAACGTAAAGATGCATTTACAAGTATACAATACTAGGTTTGGTTCCCTTAAACATTCAAATCACACTAGTTTGGGAACGATGGGGTACATGGCTGCATCTAGTGCATATGTTGATGAAGGTCAACCTATCTAATGAGCCAAATGTATTCCCATGAAAACTTTCAGTTTCAGGCATGTTCTCAATCAAATCTATGTATGTGGACTTGATTAATAATAGACCAATCTCTCGATTATTCATATAAAAAAATAAATGTGCCTTTAAAATCAAGATTTTTATGTAGTTTGTGCATAAGGGAGTGATTCGGACTAAGGATAATTTCGCAAAAGTAGATGGGAGAGGAGTAAACGATGTTATTTTTGTGATCACGTGGAAATGCATCTCTCTCACATGCTCACTAGCCAAGTTATGTGGCGAACAATACATGTGTCCTTTAATGTATCTCCACCTAATAGTATCTCCAATCTGTTCCGTAACTGGTTAGGTGGGTTGAGTCTAATACAACGATACGAATTCATGTCGGAGTTTGTGAATTACTTTGGGCTATTTTGAAATGTCAAAATGCCCTTGTATTTAACATGAAAAATATCACATTTTTTGCGGGTTATCGATCGGGCGTTTGGATGGATCTGTATGTGGTCATAAGTGAGGGAGCATATGGCCTTTGGATGCAACCGATGGGAAATGATAGCTAGGGCTACATACAACCGGTCTAGATAACGTTCCAATAATAGGATGGGTGTTTAATCATTGTGTCATATTTTTGCCGGCTGTAACTATTTGTTTGCTTCTTTGATTTTTTTTCTATGTATCTGAGATGATATTCGTACCTTGGTACTCTATTCGTTTAAACAAATGGATGTGTGCCTCGCTTGATGCAGAGTCTCCTTTTTTTCAGAAAAAAAACATATGCGTCTCCATTCACTCAATTATCTCACGGTCACCTTCTTGACTCTATCAAAGTCATTCTATATATACGTACAAATACCTCTCTCAGTCACTCAATTATGAACTACACTCAATATTGTGCAGACAGAGAAAAATAGGCATATATGCTTAACTTCAAGGATATATGAGTAAACTACTGAGCTTTGAAAACAGAAGGTGCTGGGAAGAAAAATTCTACCATTAGACTGGCTTCAGGGCAACCGTACTTCTGATGTATTACCTCCGTCCCAAATTACTTGTCTTAGATTTGTTTAGATACGGATGTATGTAACACTAAAATGATGTATCTAGACAAATCTAAGACAATTAAATCGGGACGGAGGGAGTAGATAACATCATATTCAGGTCTTTCCAACACTTGATCGAGAACCGGGAATAGAAATTCCTTGAAGAGAAGGCGGAGCCTCATATAGCATGTTAATATATAGCAGTTGGCCAAAAAACATGGAAAAGCAGTTGAAACATGATAGTGATTGAGAAGTAAATTTCTCTCGAAGAAAATATCATATCAGCAAACAACCTGCAAAAATTGAGAGAGAAAACCCACCATGGCGATTGTACTTACATATGAAATGAATACACACACACAAACACACACACACACACACACACACACACACACACACACACATCAAGGTTGAACCAGAACTTTTGCAATTACTTATTTTTACAGGATTAACTTTCTGGAAGTCATAACTAGATATTCTATCCACACAATTGTGACATTTCTCTATCTCCCTCCCGTGGCTTTCATAGGTTGTGAACTTGGTTCCAAGAAAAAATGTAAGAAAAGAAGGAATCATGTACATGCACTCCTGATAAAATTTGTTATCTTCTGTTCGCGCTGTACCCGAAGTTCATAATATTAAATATCTATATGAAATTTCTTTGTAAGTTTTGGACAATATTAAAGATCTTGTCCACGCAAGTGCGCACATCATTGTGATAGACATAGAAAAGCTAATGGCCTGCTTTACACAGGGCACAACCGTCACATCCAAATAGCCAAGAGAGGTTAGAGACACAGTTAAATAGAGCAATGATTGATTAGTAATTCATAAAAGCAAGCATGCAGCATGAATGCGGATTTATAAAGCTCAGGCTTCCGGACACCTCTTATCCATACCCTACAATGTTGCTTTAAGATCTGTGCTACACAACTAACTTCTTACATGAAAATTTCTCTTTTTTGTTTCTTCAAAATAAAACAATATATGAACTTCAAACTTCGCAGGACCACAAAACATTCTTACTACAATGTGGGAAAAAACTTTCAGATTTTTTGATACGACATAAATATACAAAATGAGATTTTTTTTAGATAAAAAGTATTAGTTTTAGTATATATGTTTCACAAAAAAATCTGAAAGTTTTTTCCAATATTCTAGTTAGAATGTTTTGTTGTCCTCCAAAAGATTGAAGTTTATATGTTGTTTTATTTGGAAGAAACAAAAAAGACAAAAGTACTCGCACAAATCTTGATGCAGAAATGAATGGCTAAATAAGGGGGTGTATGAAAGCCTATGCTTTGTCAAATGTTAACCCATGCAGCATCAGCAGGAAGTTTACTGATTGCTCGTTCTTGGAACCATGTGGGAAGGACTGGGCAGCTTTTCAGGGTCGCTGGGTGCTTGTTCCGCTCCTCATCATCAGCTTATGTAGTTAGAAGGAGAATGGGGAATGAACCATGCCATGCTTCATCCCTCTCTTTCGTTGCTCTCACTAGATGTATCATCCATTCTGGTGCCCTCCATTCCAACAGTACCCAAGAAAGTTGCGGGAATCTGGACAATTGCGCGAGCGGCCACTCCACGAACCACAGTAATGCACTACTGAAACGTTTATCGTCTCCTGAAGGTAGAAAGATAGGATGTGTGGGTTATAATTTATAAACACATACACACTTGCACTTGTGTGGTTTCAGACCACATGCACCTGTCAGCATATTTAGTTATTTGTACTGCATGTTTGGTTGGGTAGTGAACCACAACGATGCATCTTATCGTCCCGAATATAGTTATTTGTACTACATGTTTGGTTACTCCTGAAGATACTCTTTCTTAGTGTAAATATGACGAGTGAATGTGTGGAAAGTGCATAACTTTATGCAGAAAATGAGTCAGTTACTGCATCATTAGTTGTGAATAATCCATATAGACCTACCCAACTACTCCCTCCAATGGCTTTGGCCTTTGGAGGAACAGGTGTTCTCCAACAATAATTTCAGTGGGCAAATACCGACGTGTTTGTTCGGGTATGGAAATCTTACTCTGCTGAATCTGAGCGACAACAACCTGACGAGTGCACGACCTGCGGTGCGGCGCCTGCTTGAATCTCGGTATCTTTTTTCTTCGGTGATGTGCTGATGTGCTCTACTAGATGCTGCTTGTGGTGCTATATATACATTGCAACGCGAGAGGAGAGGAAGGGCGCCTTAGGAGCGGCCGCGGCCGCACGAGGCGGATCTCCTGTGGCTTTCTATGATGCACATGAGGTGCTTGATGTAATGTCTCGAGGGGGTAGAGAGCTGGCGGAGAAAGAACAAGACCGAGTCAATGCCCACGTGACAGTTTTTTCGCCAACTCAGCCTGATGGCGAGCCCAACCCGCGAGAAATCTCATTGAAGAAATAAGCATTTATCGTCAGTGTTTCTTGGCACTGTCAGCGGTCTATGTGTTTTGTCACGTTTTGAATTGTGATGATTTTTTGTATTTTCGGACATGATTGTGATGGTTTTATGCATTTCACTCAGTGGAGGATGATGCCTCGAGGGGTCTTCAATGCATAGGTGCCTATTTGGGCGCTTGCAGTAGTATAATTTTTTTTAATGATGAAGCACCTGTGTAGGAGTATGTGTTTGCAATGCAAGAGCGTTGGTTCGAGTGCTTATGTGATTATTTTTCTTCTACTGTATAAGAATAAGCGAAGGGCTCGTTTCTTCAACGCACACAGCAAAGCGTTCGTGAAAGTATTTCGGCGCCACTGCACGACGACAAAGTATTTTTGCGCCGTTATCGGATGAGCCGAAAGCTTTTCCTCAAGATTGTGAATTTCATCCGGGAGTTCGACAGCTACTTCAAGTGCAAGATGGATTGCACCGGCAAACTTGGATTCACCTCAATTCAGAAGTGCATGACAGCGATGGGGATGCTTTACATGATCATCGAGAGCGAGCAGGAAGAGCCAGTGTTTGACACTGAACCATACTACAGGCAGGGTCCTCTAGCCGAAGTTGATCACCAACTACCGACAACCTGGACTGCCTACCTCAATATGCATCAGGAGATCCGAGACCCACAGGTGCATCAACAACTACAGGAGGATCTGGTGGAGCACCTATGGAGGATCAAGGGCAACGCGTAACTCGACGTGTGATGAAATATGAGTTGAACTATTTTGATTTTTATTGATCAAGGGCGACGCCTAGCTTGAACTATATAATTTATATTGAACTATTTGTTGTTGTACTATTTGTTGAACTATTTTGATTTTTATTGATTTGATGTGATGAATATGTTACACAAAATCCACGCTGAACCACGTCGAATATGGGCCGATTCGCGCCGATATCGGGCCATTTTTCGCCGAAAGGCGGCTAGAAATGGGCCGATATCGGCGCATGGGGGCGACCTGGGGGCAACGGCTGGATGCCAACCACCCCCAGAGCCGATTCTACCACCGGCTCGCCCCCAGGCAGCGATTTTTATGCCTCCTGAAGGGGGTGGGGGGCAACGGCTGGAGATGCTCTAAGGAGAGAGGCACATGATGACTAGATGCAGGGACGCGCTTGAACTGACTTACGGGACGTGGCGCTTGTAAGTTGCAATATCCAAATCCTAAAGAAAAAGATCAATCATGCATCGCATCCTCCACTGATGGTCGCTTAACTAACATACACTATTTTGATCAGTCCTAAATCTTTAAATTGTTTTATTTAGCTTCTTCTTTCGTAATACGCGCACTCCCCTGTTTGTAATCTGCAATTGAACCTCTGATTCCATCATAAGCTCACACTTAATGTGTCCTCGCCTTTTCTATCGAAAAAGGCTTTCGCCCTGCTTTATATATAAAGCAATGACCGACCACAGCTCAGATACAAACACACACCACCACAACACACGCACACACCCAAGGCTGGATACATAGGCGCTGAGCGCAGCAACACTACCCCTAGTACTACAAGAGCAACCGGAGTCCTCAACCGTGGACACGCCAACGCGAAGAGAAGAAGCCGCATATGACGAACCGTGTGCTCCAAAGCGGCGCCTTCAGGAAGGTTACGACACCAGAGCGATGTCACCGCCCGACCCGAGGATCAGAGTTTCCCCTGGAGCAACACGACGGGCAATGATGCCTTTTTGAAGCAAAATTCGTCATCTCTTGGGCCATTATTCTTCACTAAGCAAATCATTTCCAACATCTAAATTGTATCGAACTATATCATTTTATAAGGAACCTGCGTCGGGAGTAGGGAGAACTCCATGTTTTATTAAATCAAGCTCACATTGAAAATTTACAGTAGGTTATGCCCCCAAACAATTCATGATTAAATAAACCGGCAGGATTATTACCGAGGGAACAGGCAAAATGTTGTCCCAGCACGGATCACTGCTCGCTGCCATGCGACCAGCCGTGCGTGTCTTCGATGGGAGGAATTGTGCGGATATATGACTTTGATGCATCACAATGTTGCGGGCAACGCTTATCCCCATCAGATTGTAGTGTTCCCCTGTAAATTGCATGTATGCCACACAATTTACAATAGGCCAGCATCCAAATGTACCGGGAATGGAAGAGAAAACTCTTCCCCTGTGTCGAACTCCGTTGGTGGTGATGGGGGACCCTAGAACCTACCTCCATCGGAGGAGCGGCCGTCGAAGCCCGCTCTGGCTCCTAGGAAGGTGGCGGCGGGGCAAATCCGCTACCTCGGGCCCCCTCCCATGACCCCCCCCCCCCCCCCCCGGTGTCGCGGTTAAGGCTCTAGGATGGCATCCTGGACCTTGACGGTGGCTCCTGGTCGCAACTAAGATTATTTAGCGGGCTGAGATGATTACTCCTTCTTTGTGAAAAGGAGGATATCCCCCGGCATCTGCATCAGAACGATGCATGCGGCCATCTTATTAAAAATCCAAACAAAACAAAGTCTGCAATTCAGTACAACTTGCAAAAAGGAGCACAAAAGGGAAAAGATTATAAATAAAGCCACAACCGGCGACAAAAAAAGGACTAGATGACTAAACACCTATCCTATTATTGGACCGCCATCCAAACCGGTTGTAGATAACACGTGCGATCGTCTCCCATCGGTTGCACCTAGTAGCCAAAAGCTCCCTGGTGTTCGTATGAGTGAGATAATTACTCTTGATGCCTTCCATTCTCAGACTCATCGCTAATCCCATACACACATACTCACCAATGACACGAAATCAAGCTTGCTCTTCTAACTTCTCATATCTCTGCTTTTGAGTACCATTTGATGGACAACACCTATATGCTTGGACAAAAATACTAGCAGACAAATTGGTCACTTCAAGCTTGGCCCTGTAGAAGTGAAGAGAAGTATATATGGGCTAGGTTTGTGAGTTATTGTGGTATGGGTTCATGAACCAGGAGGTAGTTGTTTAGTAAGCCCGACAATATAATGGTCACATGTTCAGAGACAATGAGCAGATGTACGAAAATCCTAATAGCTTGATTGGTATCCATTCATATGTCGATGTACATTAAAAATGAGGATTTTTTGGGGTGGTGGTGGTGGGTGGGGGGGGGGGGGGGTCACAATAACTCTCATTAGATCTGCAATGGTAATCGCGACTCACAACGGAGCATGCCTAGTATAGGGGTCCAATCGCAAATCTCAATAGTACTCTCTTCTTCCCGAAAATATAAGGCACGTGTGATTAATGTTTAAAAGCCGTGATCACTAATGTAAGCAAAAACATATAGATGATCATGATACTGCTCTGCTAGCCATTTTCTCCATTGCACATTATGTTTTCTATTAGTCTAGTTTGATTTTGATCTTTTAACGATTTAATTAGGAGCAAGAGATAATCTACTGCATAACATGAATTTTTTATGTTCTCTAGATGAATTGAATGCACAAGAGAATTCATCTTATCAACAATTATACATGCTCTAACACCCTATCCATCTCGCCTAAATTCTTAACATTGTTTTAGTAATCTCTTTCTAAAAAAATAGAGTATAACATAGACATGCATATACACATACAACACCAGACACATGCACACACTAACCATCAAAGCCTACCGAAGACTGAAATCACGTATCTTTGTAATGTATGTATCTTCATAATATATATGTTAAATTTGCAATTCGAAACATTGATCGGCCATTATATATTCATGCCTAACTCTTATTCATCTTTTCAAAACAGATTGGTCATCATCTTAGGCCGTTACTCTTCACCAAGCAAAACATATTTATTATCCGCTTTAGGAACAGAGAGGCGTGAATGGTCTATTAAATCATGCTCGCAGTAAAGGTAACGCACAAGCTACGTCCAAACTCCCTTGTTGTTTTAGAATATTCAAACCAAATATGAATATGATGTCATACACATGATTTTATGATTCAAACTCGAGATCACTATTATCCACATTCATATTCATTATCAAACATGTTCATGTTTTGACTTACTTCGAGAAAATAAGATTTAGGAAATGGAATGAACAATATCCATATGTATCCACACCAGTTTAATCCCTAGTATATGTTCCAAGGGTCATATTTCTGTCTCCTTTTTTGGAATTTCTATAATGTGTTTTCTTGCAGTTTTCTACTAATATTTATCTCTACTGTGTTCTCTGTGGATTTTTTTGTAACTTTTTAGCGTATTTCCATATGATTCTTTTACTTATTGTCTATTGCACGTTTTGTTAACCTTCTACTTCTACTAGTGCCTGCTGCACTTCCTTGCAATGTTTTATTGTTTATGCCCTACTGCATTTTCCATCATTTGTCTACTACAATTTTTGGCAACTTTCTATTACATATTTTCTCTACTATATATTTTCCTTTTTTTCATCGTACGGTGTAACCAGATAAGCTTACCCCTGCCTACTATTAAGGATTTAATTTCTAGTAGTTAATAAACTACTAGGCATTCACTAACTAAGAAGTTGCTCCAGGAAATTGCATGATTATATATATTCTACCACTCTTGCCTCCAAACATACAATGTGGAAGAGTTAGGAAAAAAATATCAGTGTGGATTTTTGGGACATGGGTCTAGGAGCACCTGATTTGGCAAAAAAGAAAAAAAAATCAGAAAAATGCGGAACTTTGTTGCGACAAACATGGTCTAATATAATACTCATGTTTAAAGTTTCGGGATGCAGCTACAAAAATCATGAATAGTACTCCCTCCGTAAACTAATATAAGAGCATTTAGATCACTATTTTAGTAATCTAAACACTCTTATATTAGTTTACAGAGGGAGTAGTGTTTATACAGTATTGGTTCTGGTGTAATTTGCTAGGAATACAGCGTAAATCATTTTGACCCGAAACTTTTATTGTGAGTATTATGCTAGACCATATACCAAAAAAATTCAAAAAAAATTTACTATTTTTTAAAATATATTTCTTCAATTCGGGTGTGCTAAGACCCAGGTTCCGTTGTATATTTTCAAAAAAAAAGACCACCACAAAGATCTTATGGACTTGCCACTCACACGCTCCTAGGACATCCCAGCTCCGAGTTGCAACTAGGACCCACAACAAAGTCCAGAACATATGCTTCTACATGCCAGAACTAGCGACATCCTAGGCAATTATGTTGCTAGTTCTGGCATGTAGAAGTTTGATTTTTGTCGAATTTGGCATCAACAACTTACTAGTCCATTTGGTCCTTCTAATGGAATTCTCTTAACGCCCTCCCTTCTGAAAATCATCAGCATTCGTATTGATAGCAAGACATACATTCTCGCCCCAAAAAACATGAATTTAATGTTTGTTGAACTTGTAATTAACTTGATGTCTATCTTTTTAGTGTCATGATCGACAATACCTATATGTTGAGATTAAAACTGTGATGTGTAGAGTGTGAACTTCAAAGCATGCATGGCCACGTGCACGTGGGAGTAGTGGAAGAGGTGCATGTATAGCTGGGTTAGGTTGGTCGAGTTAGAGCATCTCTAGCAGGTCCCTTATATCGTCTCTTCCCGTAAAATAACTGTCGTTTTATAGGATTGGGAGAAAAAAAATTGTCCCGATCAGGTCCCGTAAAACGACACATCTCATAATTTTTTTGAACCTGTATATTTCGCGCCCCGTCCGTCATATCTACGGGATTTCACCTTCACTTTACAGTATCCTCTATCCTTGGTGGGAGGGAAATTTTAGATCCAACCGCTCCCCTCGCAGCCGGCGCCACGACCTCCCGAGCTCGACTCCAGCCAAATAGAGAAGCCGCGACCTCTCGCCGCCGCCGCCTACCCGCGCCACCGGCCCCGCCCTTCCTTGTCTCATTCCCGAGGCTGTCGGACCTTGAATTCATCTCTCGGGCGGCCATGCAAGCTCCGCCATGGATGTGGTTGGCTCCGTCGTGGCCAGGAGCTCCAACAAGAACGCAGCTCGACCACCTAGCTCCCCGGATGCCTCGCCAACGTACGGCCCCGCCGCTCCCCCGTCGGCTCCCTCCAGGGAGGTTCACCCACGGCGTCCCCTGGCGGTTGCCAATCCAGCGACGGCGTCCCCGGGCGGCTGCCAATCCCGCGACGGAGTCCCCTGGTGGTGTGCACCATAGGCCACGGAGCAGGGCTCTTCCTCTGCCGCACGGAGCAGGGGCTCCATCTGGCGACGCACACTCAGGATCTATTCTGTCGAGACGCACATCATACTGTAAATATGCTATGAAAACGTTTTACAACATCCCCTAAACCGATTTTAGAGGACGGACTTTTAGAGGATCTGCTAGAGATGCTCTTAGTACTGCAGATTTAGGAGGTAAGTGGGATCCACGGGCCCTTGATAGCAACTTCTTCGAAGAGAGAAGCATTGGGAGTGACGAGTGAAGCTAAGAAGTATGCTTTCAACAAAATAGTAGACCAACTGTGTTATGTTGTTCAGTGTGTTGGAAATTAATCCAAATGTTCTTCATTTGTAGTTGATGCAAAACATAACGTGTTGGTCAAGGATGATTAGTTGTGTTGCTCAATACTGTAGAACAGTGGTGGAGCTACGTTTCAAGCCATAGAAGCTATACATAACTTCTTTCCTTTTTTCTTTTTGCGGACTACAACTCGTGTGGCACTGGACCTAGACAGCATGAGGCCGTGTTGACGCAGGAGAGACGCTGGACAGAGACATATGCTACTCAAGAGACTAGAGGGCGGCAGAGTAGTATAACCTTGCTATGTACCTAGCTACCATCCTTTGGCTAAGAAGGAGTACAACAAACATTCAGAAAATAAACTGCCATAACAAATAAATGTAGCGGATGTTTTCTCTACTCAACAAACGTTCTGAAATAAGCTGCTCTGTTTTGTGAAATGAAGAATAGTAAGAAACTAGCTAGAGTTGGGTCTTTTATAAGACGATGGTATCAATCATACAGTATGCAGGCAGTAAGTATACACTCCCTTGGTAAGTTGGTATCCTATATAATGAGGTAGCTATCTCATACCCTCCTTGGAAGTGTGGCAGATGATCCGACCACCTCACTCACTTACACCCTCACTAGATCTCAATCCAGATGAAGATCGTTGAAGTGAGGAATTGAAGAGGGTGTTGTTTATCGGATTTATGATGGGGGTGTTGTTTCACGAACAAGGGGATTGAGGGGGGATTAAGCGTTGTAAGTCAATAAGAAAAACCTCGGTACCCTCCAATTATCTCCACTTCCCGTGGGAGAGGATTAATTAACCCAACAAGGTCTGAAGCTGCTGCTTTTCTGTAGGGGAACGCAGCAGAAAACAAAAAATTTCCGACCTACGCACCAGCCCAGGACCACTATGGAGACTGCATACATGGTTTGATCTTTTTCGTTACCGACTCGTAGCGCATCGGGAAGTAGAGTCGATGACGATCGGCGGTGCAGATCCCCGCAGCTAGGATTTACAACCTCCCAACCGCGAGGATGTATACCTTCATCTTCTCCTCAGACAGCCCTCCAGGAGGCGGTCGAACAGCCCCCCGGACGGTGTCGCGGACAGCCCTTCGGGAGGACCTTCGAAACTCGAACGGTCACTCGGACAGCCCTTCGGGAGGACCTTCGAAACTCGGACGGTCACACGGACAGCCCTTCGGGAGGCACTCACGAACTAAGACCGAAACTACGATCTCTCTACAGAGTTGCACACATACGGTGTCATCTATCCGGCAGGGCTTCGCCGTCCAGAACTAGTTCCTGCCGGAACCCAGACAGCCTTACGGCTCTACGAAACTCTTTTCGTGGGAGGGAGAGAAGAAGCCAGATAATGCATGGCATGTGTATGAGAGCAAGGGATGAGTGTGGAGGGCTGCCCCTCCACCTCTATTTATAGGAAATCCCAAGGGGGTAGGGTAGTTTCACAAAAAACCCAAAATGCACATGAATGAAGTCCTTCCACAAGGACCTAGGAGTGAAACCAAGGAACAAGAGGGTCCCCAAGGGGGGATACCCCATGTAGCCGGCCACACCCCCATGAGGGGCCCAAAAAATGGCTCCTATCCATCCATGTCATCCCCAAGATCTTTTGGAGCAAAGCCCCAAAAGGTGGCTTTCCATAAAGTAACCATAAAGCTGATTTTCACTATTCACGACGACATTTTTCAGCGTCTGATCGAACTGAAAATATTTATGTGGGCTAAGAACATTTCCAGTACCCACTAAAATGATTTTCAACGCGTTCCGAAACAATTCCGGTTTTAGTGATTTTCATCTGCGAAACGCATCTGAAGTGGCTCCGGCAGCTCCGGAACATTTCCGGTTTTTATCTCAGAAAATTCCAAAAAGCTTCCAGAATGATTCTGGCATCCTCCAAGAATTATCAGGCATGTGCCGAAACCAATTTGACTTAATGGTGTATCCCGAAACAACTTTTCGGTATCATCAAAACTTATCCAATGACCTCTC
This sequence comes from Triticum aestivum, assembly GCF_018294505.1. Taxonomy (NCBI): domain Eukaryota; kingdom Viridiplantae; phylum Streptophyta; class Magnoliopsida; order Poales; family Poaceae; genus Triticum; species Triticum aestivum. The sequence goes on along the minus strand of NC_057808.1, from coordinate 498,166,516 downwards.
TCTGCGGTACGATTCCGCTGTCCGAAACTTTTCGGTGTCCGAAACTTTTTCGGTGATTTTCTCTCAGACTCCCTGTCTAGTATTCAGCAGATAGATGACCCTTAAGCGTGTGACCCTATAGGTTCGGTGAAGTATAGACATGACCCGGAACCCCTTCCGATCAATGATCAACATCGGAGCCGTGGACACCCATATTGACCCCCTATACCCACACGAATAAATATTCGAGTGAACCTCCAGTTGCCGTGTGCTATTCCTGTTGCTTCGCGATATGTTACAAATACCCGAGGTGAGACATGTTGGCATTCCCATGGATCAACAACTTGTCCACTATGCTAGTTACCTCGTTACCGGTATTGTTCTCTTTTCTCGTTATCGTGTTCCGGCATCCCCGTGATCAAATCACAAAGTGTCTGGCCAGACGATGATGGATACCGTAACACCGAGAGGGCCCAGAGATATCTCTCCATCGTCGGAGGAGCAAATCCCAATCTTGAGCTATCAAGTTACTTGACACACTTTTCCATGAACCCGTAAGCCGCCGTAATAGCCACCCATTTACGGATGACGTTTAACAAACCCCAAAGTTCATGAAGCAAGCATGAAGAAACTCGATACTCTCATGGTCTAAGGAATCATGCAAACGTTAACCATCTCTGTGTTATGTACCAATAAACTTGTGACGAATGAATCTCATAGCATAACATCATGCCGGGTCGATTCAACACAAATGTTCTCTTAACATTATGCCCTCAAGGTTGCTGACATAGACATGCCCATGATCAGGAAAACATAACCATCATGCAACACTTGAGCTAGTCTTAGAGGCCAGACTAGGAATACATTTTACCGTTTATTATTCCACACGTGAATATGAGTCTTCCTCCGAGCCTCGTGGTTATTGCTGACTCGAGAACCATAGCAGTTATAGCATGGAACATAAACATAATTATGAACTCGGAGATAAATAATATCATTTATTATTGCCTCTAGGGCATATCTCCTACAGACTCCCACTTGCACTAGAGTCAATAATCTAGTTAATGCTAATGCACTTTACACCTGTGGCACACCGGTGTAAATATGCTTTGCTTGTGGTATAGCCTGATGTCCAACGGATCTGACGACTTCAGTTCCGTGTGTATCTTTGCATGTCCTCGCGTTTTCACGTTTTCACAAAATTCATATTTTGTGTGGACTTGGCTTTGTATGTATGTGAATCACAGGTCGAACCTGGATTCCTGAGACTGAGTTATGGAGCAACTACCTGCAGTAGTGTCCCATTATCAAAAGCCATCTTGGAACTATACTAAGTTCATGAATGAACTATATGATTCAACATCTTCTTTGTCGCTTCTAAAGCGTCAACATACTTAGCCCTTGTTATAGAATTCGCCACAGTAACTAGTTTGAACAAATTCCAACTAACTGTGCCACCACATTGTGTGTTACACAAAACCCTTAACTTAAATCAAAAATCGCACGGTGAAAAGATGAAGACTATCGATGTAACATTTTACAACGAACTCTTCATGGTCTCCGCTTGCAAGAAAACATATCATCAGTACTTACTCTAGTACTCAATGACATCTTTCACTGTTGTCCCACGATCAGTACTTTGATCACATTAGTATCCATACTCGCAACACCTTGGGAGTATCGGACATATCTGGTTGTTTTACATACCATGGAATACATGATTAATCCAAACACAAAAGTGTGTGGAATCTGCATCATGTATTTTACTCATCAGTGTTTTGGGACACCGAGTCTTGCAAAAACTCCTTCCATGTGACTTTTGCAAGAATCACTCCTTGGCGTTTTAAATGCTAAAAGGTTTTAGCATCTTGTCAATATGTATTCATTGCTTAGCCCCATTAGGTAAATCTATCTCCATAGATCATCATGCCTAATATTGAGGCTATTTAGCCTAAGCACTTCATCGAAAAACTATTTTCAAATGAAGTCCTAATTCGTGTCAAGAAATTTATTTCCAATTACCAATGTGCCAAGCACATAAGGTTTTTAGAAATATTATTACGCTCCCACTTACTTTCTTGAATTACAAGCATCTTCGTTACCCATTGATGAAGTCAAAACCCCTTTGACCATTTCATCAAAACACGAAGATTCCAACTCCATTTTGCTCTCTTCTGTCCATTGCTGGAACTCTGAAGTTTGCATACCTACTAGCATCCTCTGGATCGACAAATTACTTTGGACTGTATCATATACAAGTCCTAGCTTTCATTTCCATCAGATGGAAATCCTTTTATCATCCATGTTTCATATCTCATGATTGAAATATGTATTAATTGCTAGTTCAACCCGAACCGACTTTAAGCATCGCTACGATGAAAACAACCTCATCGTAGTCAACTCTTGAACTTGTTATTTCAACAAGTCGAGCTTTATGGATAAAACATTTTTATCCATATCAGTTTTAAGTTCCATAAATATTCGTTAGACTCTAAGTCTTCCGAAAGGTGTATCAAGGTTTTAATCTTGAATCACTTATATGGAAACTAACTTGGGTTGTATTGGCATTTAGCCAATTCCGGAGTCAGGGCCCATCAACGCTTCCTTGTGTATCGTAGGTATAATGTTGTCTAACAACAATATCTCGTTTGCGCACCTGAGAGGTTTGCACGAGCCTTGCCTACGTGGTTCAGCTGCAAGTTCGACCGAAGTTCATACATTTTATTGTAGAGACTTCCGTATCAGTCGCAGTAGGAAACTCTGGAATTACTTCCAAGGTCTCTTTCCTTTGATCTGATGACTTAGATACTGTTTATCTCGTCGAGTTGCACTATTCTCCCACTCACCTTTTTGAAAGAACCATTCTCTTTAAAAGCACACCGTTTCGCGGCAAAACTATTTGCCTCGGTATAGTGAGGGAGGAATACCCAACATTTTGGTATAACCTACAAAGTAGCACTTGTCTGATTTGGAATAGGTTTGTAACCTTTTACACAAGCCCCATATTCCAAATGTTAAGAAAAGATATAACATGGTTGGGCGTACCATACCATGGCTTCATTTCAACAGACCCGATGTAACTCTTTTCAGTGTAAAAGCTGCAGTCTCTAAAGCATCACTTTAAAAAGGATAATGGCAAATTTATTTATGTCATCTTTGACCTTACCATGTCATAAATGGTTAGATTACATCTCCACGGACTTTTCACTTGCAGTGGTGTTCCGGGAGGTGCAAGTTATGAAACCCCTTTCACAACTCATCAGACATTCGCTAAACATGTAACTCAAATATTCCTTTGTGCAATCAAATTGCAGAAACATAATTTTTTTGTTACAATAACTTCTACTTCATTTTTGAAAACCTTTCGAATGATTTCAAAGGATCCAGACTTACGTCTCATCAAGTAAATATCCATATATCTACTTGAGTCATTTCTGAAGATAAATAAATCCACCACTAACAACACTTATCGGACTACACACATCAAATGTATGATCACTAATAAGTTTGTTGTTCGTTCCTTATTGCCTGTGAATGGTATTTTAGTCACTTCACTTTTCGGAGGAAAGTTGCAAGTGTCAGATGATTCAAAATCAAAAAGACTTCAAAATCCATCATAATGGAATTTTCCATGCGGGTTTCTCCAATGTGACCAAATGTAGTGCCACACTTGTGTGGTATTCTTTTAGTCTTGCGACATTTAGCGTCAGTGTTATGGATGTATCATATTACCCTCAATATTCATAACATACGTCCCATCTTGGATGGAAGCATGGCCCTTCATGTTATTCATAATACTTAACAACAATTGTTGTTTTTATGAACAACTCTTTTGCAACAAACATTGTGCAATGGGCTAGAGTGTATGAAACTCTAAAATGAATTATGAAAGTAAACCCAGAGGTATTGTATTATTATCAATATTCATAACATACATCTCATTCATAATGAAAGTATGGCCCTTGTGTTATTCATAACATCGAACATAAAAGGTTCTCTTATGAACAACCTTCTTGCAAGATACCTTATGCAATGGGCTAGAGTTTGTAAAACTCTAAATGAATTATGAAAATAAATACAGACGGCAATACATCGATGGAAGGTATAGCAACATTTACTATGTTCCCTGTGTATACCCTAACCTCATTTCTGGCTAGTCTTTTTAGGCCACAGTAGCTCTTACAGTGATTCGCAATTGAATGCAATCGAGCGGGTATCTTTGTGATTAACTCACAATACCCAAGAATTAGTGATTAACATGTTTAACCATAATTCCCAAGAACTATATCTTTGACCAGCCTACTATACAACAAAAACTTGTATGACATTCATACATGAGCTGGATATTCCAGTCATCTTTCTTTCTGCCTTTTTACTTCTAACAGTTTAACTTTTAGTATTTCTCCTACTCGCAAAAGAAGCACCCAACTTAAGAGTGGCGTTAGCCCCGGACTTCCTAGGCGTGTAAGTCATACTAACACCCTTTGGACACTTCCTTTCTCTTTAAGTTGTTGTTTTATTCACCTTTCATTATATGACAGGCGTTCTTCTGGATCCCTTTCCCAACAGTCAAATGCATAGTAAACACTTTTACTAATACTTGCAAACAAACATTGCTTTGTTTGTATCTGAAAATAATTTTCAGTTCCATGAATATCATATAACTATCCCAACTTTCGAAGTTTGGGTTTCATGGAAGCAAACATATTGCACTTGACTGAAACGGAATTATAGCTTTTGGATCGAAGGACGAGAGTCACATGATCCATAGCTTTAGCGGGAGGATACGGAAAGCATGCGATAGGACAAAGTCCTTCTCGGCACTTTTGAGGACAATCCTCATATTACGTTACCAATCGTAAAGTTTTAACCAGATATTTAACAGTTATTCAATTTTAATAGGGAAGGTGGAAACGCGAGCCATTATTCTACAACTATTTTGCAAGAAACACTTAGACAGTGTTCATAATTAATTGCACTGAGAATTAAACATGTTAATTCAACAGTGCGCTCCCACTCAAATCAATATCTCTCACAATTAATTTTGAGTGATACAAGATCCAGACTTCAATTCATCGCCATAGAATCATCATCTCATAACGGGAATTTTAATCGGTAGGCCAACTTGCCGATCACATCTCTATGTGACTCTTGCTCATCTTTCGATGCGTGTGTTCCGAGCTCAGGACGATCCTGCCATGAACGTCAAGACAACCAAGTGATCTTGCTGCGAGGTCTGACCTCACCCGCCTCACACTTCTCTAATCGTTCGTACCCATGCATCCATGGCGCACCCCGAAAAGATAGGTGCCGTGACGGTGCTACACTTGGGAGAACACTAACTACTTGATATTTTAAGTGAGAGATCACCCTAATAAAAGCGACTACCGCGCAATCAAGAAGGGTGCATCATAAGGGATAAACATCTCAGGCAATTCATAATAGCATGATATGGTATAGCCCTTTCTGACGGAGAAGTATTTCATTTCTTCGTCTTCGGCATTCGTGTCGGTGGTCACCTTCACGAAGATTGCCACCACCTTGTCGATGCACCAGATAATATTGCTATCTCTATAGCTAACAAAATAATGCATTACAACAAGGTTGACACGCAGGTCATTAAAATGCAATCATATGGCTCCAGCCATCATGCCGAATCATGACACGCAGGTCATGTTAATCAAATTACATCATATAGTCATCTCATACATAATCGAATTAGTATGAGCACTGCTATACCACATCACATGCACATCCTGCAAAACCAAGTTAGACGCCTCTAATAGGTTTATGCAAAATTTATTTTACGTGGCTTCTAAGGTTTTGACTTAAACCGCAGCTACCAACGTTTTATCATCAAGTATGATTATTCAGGTTGCTAGATTAACATCTCGGGGTGTGTGAAACACGGGATAATTAAATCTCGAGCCCCATACTAAACTTCGTCATACGCATGACCCCCGTGCAGATCATATCTGCAATGCCCTTTCATCTGCGAATTTCATCTTTCTTTTGACTACGGCAGAACCCAAAGAACTGATAGCACTTCCATGATCAATCAGGATCACGGATTGCCAGAACTTTGTCAAATTCCACCATGCTGTCTCGAGATTGAGCAAACGCAAATTCTAGGGAAGCAACAAGAACCTCGGGTAACAGATTTCATCTGTCACCCGCATAAATAATTTTCAGCAATAGATCTCATCTACTACCTAATTATATTATGCAATACCCATACATCTCCATGTATTCTAGATCGAAACCTGCATCTACGCATAGCACGGCTCTTGATGCCACTGTAGGGGAACGCAGCAGAAAACAAAAAATTTCCGACCTACGCACCAGCCCAGGACCACTATGGAGACTGCATACATGGTTTGATCTTTTTCGTTACCGACTCGTAGCGCAGCGGGAAGTAGAGTCGATGACGATCGGCGGTGCAGATCCCCGCAGCTAGGATTTACAACCTCCCAACCGCGAGGATGTATACCTTCATCTTCTCCTCAGACAGCCCTCCAGGAGGCGGTCGAACAGCCCCCGGACGGTGTCGCGGACAGCCCTTCGGGAGGACCTTCGAAACTCGAACGGTCACTCGGACAGCCCTTCGGGAGGACCTTCGAAACTCGGACGGTCACACGGACAGCCCTTCGGGAGGCACTCACGAACTAAGACCGAAACTACGATCTCTCTACAGAGTTGCACACATACGGTGTCATCTATCCGGCAGGGCTTCGCCGTCCAGAACTAGTTCCTGCCGGAACCCAGACAGCCTTACGGCTCTACGAAACTCTTTTCGTGGGAGGGAGAGAAGAAGCCAGATAATGCATGGCATGTGTATGAGAGCAAGGGATGAGTGTGGAGGGCTGCCCCTCCACCTCTATTTATAGGAAATCCCAAGGGGGTAGGGTAGTTTCACAAAAAACCCAAAATGCACATGAATGAAGTCCTTCCACAAGGACCTAGGAGTGAAACCAAGGAACAAGAGGGTCCCCAAGGGGGGATACCCCATGTGGCCGGCCACACCCCCATGAGGGGCCCAAAAAATGGCTCCTATCCATCCATGTCATCCCCAAGATCTTTTGGAGCAAAGCCCCAAAAGGTGGCTTTCCATAAAGTAACCATAAAGCTGATTTTCACTATTCACGACGACATTTTTCAGCGTCTGATCGAACTGAAAATATTTATGTGGGCTAAGAACATTTCCAGTACCCACTAAAATGATTTTCAACGCGTTCCGAAACAATTCCGGTTTTAGTGATTTTCATCTGCGAAACGCATCTGAAGTGGCTCCGGCAGCTCCGGAACATTTCCGGTTTTTATCTCAGAAAATTCCAAAAAGCTTCCAGAATGATTCTGGCATCCTCCAAGAATTATCAGGCATGTGCCGAAACCAATTTGACTTAATGGTGTATCCCGAAACAACTTTTCGGTATCATCGAAACTTATCCGATGACCTCTCTCTGCGGTACGATTCCGCTGTCCGAAACTTTTCGGTGTCCGAAACTTTTTCGGTGATTTTCTCTCAGACTCCCTGTCTAGTATTCAGCAGATAGATGACCCTTAAGCGTGTGACCCTATAGGTTCGGTGAAGTATAGACATGACCCGGAACCCCTTCCGATCAATGATCAACATCGGAGCCGTGGACACCCATATTGACCCCCTATACCCACACGAATAAATATTCGAGTGAACCTCCAGTTGCCGTGTGCTATTCCTGTTGCTTCGCGATATGTTACAAATACCCGAGGTGAGACATGTTGGCATTCCCATGGATCAACAACTTGTCCACTATGCTAGTTACCTCGTTACCGGTATTGTTCTCTTTTCTCGTTATCGTGTTCCGGCATCCCCGTGATCAAATCACAAAGTGTCTGGCCAGACGATGATGGATACCGTAACACCGAGAGGGCCCAGAGATATCTCTCCATCGTCGGAGGAGCAAATCCCAATCTTGAGCTATCAAGTTACTTGACACACTTTTCCATGAACCCGTAAGCCGCCGTAATAGCCACCCATTTACGGATGACGTTTAACAAACCCCAAAGTTCATGAAGCAAGCATGAAGAAACTCGATACTCTCATGGTCTAAGGAATCATGCAAACGTTAACCATCTCTGTGTTATGTACCAATAAACTTGTGACGAATGAATCTCATAGCATAACATCATGCCGGGTCGATTCAACACAAATGTTCTCTTAACATTATGCCCTCAAGGTTGCTGACATAGACATGCCCATGATCAGGAAAACATAACCATCATGCAACACTTGAGCTAGTCTTAGAGGCCAGACTAGGAATACATTTTACCGTTTATTATTCCACACGTGCATATGAGTCTTCCTCCGAGCCTCGTGGTTATTGCTGACTCGAGAACCATAGCAGTTATAGCATGGAACATAAACATAATTATGAACTCGGAGATAAATAATATCATTTATTATTGCCTCTAGGGCATATCTCCTACATTTCGAGGGATCCTCTCAACCCATGGGAGTAAGTGGAGTAGCCCTTGTTCAATTCGTTACTACTCTGTCATTTCTGTTGCTCGATCGGGCGCAGGAGCTAACTACGTTTTTCCTTTTTGGGGAATACAGGTG